>NW_025767219.1:600000-794199 GCF_003918875.1 Haliotis rubra
TCGAGTTATCAAGGGTTTGATACAACCGATAAATGATGACCACAGCTTAAACAGATCACAGCTCGACACAATATACCTATTGTTTGGTATCAGATATCTGATGTAACTGAAGCTTTAGTATAGCTGATAATTTACGCTAAGTAATACAGGAATGCTAAGGCAAAATGTTGATTTGCATCGTGCAAATGCTCTCAAATGCAACCCAAAACGTGTCCACCACTCATGCACAACGACTAAAGTACTGTCGGAAATAGAAAAAAAACTGTCTTTAAGCTTTTACTCTGTATCCTTAAAATTTACACAACTGCAAATAGCATATGTCGAAATAACCAATATCGCCCTAACTGCGTTCAGTGGGACGCGTAATAGGATATCCAGAAAGGCATGTTTACTCGTAAAATCGGGCAATACGAATAGCTGATGAAAACAATAGATCAAACTATACATGGCAGTTAGCTCGCTCAGCCAGGTATCATGACGGACCATCGACTCACCTGGCGTGAAATGCATGTGCTGCCTTCAAGCACAAGAGATCATCTCAAAGATATTTTATGTTTTTCATGTGCGTTGAATATATATCATCTATTGAATAACATCTCACGTGTCTTTCTTTTATAAAGTTTCTGTTGTGATATGTAAAAGAGTATGACACCAATAGAAAAGCTTAAATCAGCCATCGTATTAAATGTCTCAAAATATATAGGTTGCATGACCACACGAAGATCGACAGGACCGGATATTATTTGTAAATTGTTACTACCGTTTACTACCCCAGTTTAATTCCCCATATACATTATCATGTCTTAGTTGATATCTCTACCCCCTCGCCCGACCCCAACCACCGTCTGTGTCACCCATCCTGGTTTTGCTGTTGAGAGGACTCCTCTTACCTGTTTGTGTTTATAGTGACAGTGAGACGTCATGCTAGCTGCATCCTTAATAGATTCAGCATTAAAGTCATTATTTTTTACGCCAGCTATCGTTTATAACAAAGCTAAATGGGCATTAAAAAGTGTCCTTTGTAATACAATACCATCGCACACTAATTTGCCTAAAGCCACGGTCTGTTCTAAATAAGTCGCGTTGGACTTAAAAAACGCATTGCTCATTTCTGCACGAAACTTTCCCCAGTAAAGTCATTTTTTGACGTTTCCTATCTCCCCACCACTGAGACTGTAGTTAGGTTGAACTTAGTTTAACAGATATTTCACACTTTCACCTATTAACTACATAAATTGTAGAGATAAATGTAAAAAAACATGTTTTTCGATTTCCGACAGTACTTTAGTGAGCGATTATAATGCAGGGAATGTGTGGTCACGAGTACCTTTTTATCTTCTTATCCCTTTGATTGCACAACAACAAATGGAGACGCATTGAAGCAAGGAAAACATCGCCATGGAAACGGTGGAACTTAGAGAGAGGTGCGGAACTGAACCGGAATAAAGATTGTGAAATGCGATGCAGATATACGTCGGGAATGTATTTGGGACACACACTGGGGCAACCCGTAGCCCTGTGAAGCGAGAAGTCGATATCAAATCGTTAAAACGGACATTTGTAGAGACACAGTTACAACTACAGATTCCCCAGCTTCCAACAAAACAAACTCGTAAAATGTCTGTCACAGGATCTCGTTATTGGTTACTAAATAGAAACACGTTATCTCTAAATAATACGTAGAGAAATACACATATATCTAGGTTGATTTGCTTATTAAAAGCTTATTTTCAGAGACATTACGTCGGCGTAGATCGAGAGGTATCACATTTTAATAACCTAAAAGACACCAAAAGTAAAACATGACCCTTACCTATAGAACTATTGACAGTTGCAATCTGGCAAAAATACCACGAAAGGCGGGCGGAAGTAAATTTCAACCGCGGGTATGACTAAGTCACTTGATTGGCTGAAAATGTGCAATTAAAGAAATTAGCGCGAACTTTGAATACGCATGTATTCATGTCACAGAAATCCACCCATGGCTGTTCCAATAGTAGTATCAGCAGTACAAAGTACAAGTACAGTACAGGTATTCACATGTTTAAATTAACGGATTTTAGCAGATATTACATTTAAAGTCGGTGTCAGAAAATAATCATCTAATATTCATTTATAAATAGAAGAATAGAATGTGTGTTATCATAACTGAAAGGCGTTTAACATTTGCTGTGCTTTCAAATGAGTTTCAGACATGTATGTTCTAAATTTCAGAACATTCAAGTTTGTTTTCATTTTATTTACCCATGATGTTGCTGTTCTATTGTCACACGTACATGGATATGAAGGAGAGTATAAAATCTATTCTTCGATGCCATTTTTCATTGCTCAGCCAAATCGGTGGATACCTAAACCTTGCATATGAGTGAAAGGACATGTCACCTAATGGTAAATGACTGTGGAGGTTCAAACAGACTGAACGTAATTAGGACTGACCGCGAATTTCTTTTATGTTCCATGGACGTAGCTGTAAGGTGTTCTGTACAACGGAACCTGTGTCAGGCGTACAAATCCCTGACTTTGTCTCTTTTTATTCATGTGATCTATTCTCATGGTACCTTTGATCTTGAATCAAAGGACTTACCTAAGTCTTCGCTAGCGTCGTTTTATGGAAATCTGAAATCGGTCTAATCTGTGGCCATTTCCTTCCAAGTGTGGCATTCAAAGGCGGACATCCGGGAATTCATCACACGTGGTATCGGATATCGGAACTGTTGTTTTATTTGACAGATGTCCCAGTGGTAGCAGAACCATAAAGTCCGAAGGTCAAGCAGATTGGTTTTTTTTAAAGAAGCAGTGAATTCGTACATTACAGCGATATGTTGCATTACATCGACTCCGACTTCATGTACTGTCGGATCTCTCATTTGTTAACGTTGTTCAATTCATGCAAGAAATATTTCATGTGAACATACTGTTCAAAAGACGTCACAGTCAGTACCCCGACAACGTCGGCTATGATGCTACTTAAGCAGTCCTTGTATGTATAAACCATGACTTCAGTAATGATTAGTTGTTAACAGGGACTGTTATTCCAGTTATCTCCCCTGGTTATAAACATTAGAAACTTCATCGTTAGAGAAGTTTCTGTGATGGCAGTATACAGAGGGCTGGCTTCTTTTACATAGTCCGGGCACATAGTCTAGGGCTCGTTATTTTTGCTGTTCTCACTATATTTATCTATTGCATTGTCTATCTTTCTTTGATAGTAAACCTAACACGTCCCTTTTTTATTATTATGCTAACATTTGTATAGCGCCGATATCCAGCTCTCCCGATATCCAGCTCAGCTGCTCAAAGGCGCTTTGTTTATTCTCCATAATTTGTGGAATGTGTAATTATAATCGGTTACCGATTTCTTGATTCACTTTTAAGTTTAATTTAGAAAAATTCCTCGTAATTATGATGTTGTGCTAGCAAGCGTTACCGCACACAAGCAATATCCATGCTACAAAAACCCTGCATCATGAACGTACGTTCACAGATACACATTTGATAAAACAAACTTGCCTGCAACATGGCAGGCGGGAAGAACCCACAAAAGACCATTTGCCTTTGATCATGATATGTTTTTTAAATCATGTCACAAAATGGATGAGAAATATTATATGAACATGTTAATGCTTGGTATACTTCTATAAGGGACAGGTTGTTTCGTGATGGCACAGCTGAGGAGACACTGTATATACCATGTTTTTCAGTGTGGGGGAGGACCGAAACTCATCAAGTGCGTAGTTATGTGTGGCAAGTGTCAGGCACTGCGGAAATAAACCACTGGACACAATTGTCATCTGTGTCTTGCTTATACGTGTGACTCTGTTAAAAGGATGTTCACTTTTCAAACTCTGTTTATAGCATAATCGCCAGTACAACGACGGAGTTAAAAGAAACACAACACTTTTTATGTCTTCCAAGGATGATGTTTAGAAAACCAAAAACATCTCTTGGAGTAGAATTGCTCCAAACCATCTAACCGTTTTGTGATACCTGACTATTTGGTTGTTACAAATTGTTTTCTGACTTATTATACAGAATTATACTCCGATCTCTGCTCCTATTTAGGACCACACGTCTTCCTGGCCTGGACAGAATAATGAGGATTGCGGCGAACTTCAACTTTCCAGTCATTAGGATCATCTATCACGGTAATGGGACAGCTCTCATATTTCAGACCAAATCTAATTCCTTCCCGTATTCCTTGTGAATTGATCATCACCAGTCGATTATACAAAAATTCAAAAATACAATCATGTCTTCATGATTTCTCCATCTAATGACCCACCATGATGTATATTTTGGTTGGTTTGTTTGTTAACGATGCACTCGGTCACTCCAGGAGGCTGACATCATGAGCATCATGATATCCGCAGTTGCGACACGATGACATGCATGCATCAACTCAGCCAGCAAGTGTGACCACCCGTTTGTCGCCACAACGACACACACTAGTTCAATTCAAACACTAGACCCATTATCGACGAGAAAATTAGACGTCAGTATACAGTTACCTTCTCGGACGATGGTGACCTTATCAAACTTGGGAAAAAAAGCTCAAACTTATGAATCATAACCTATCTTTGGCGATTCCTCCGATGACAAATCAGTAATGTCTTAAATCAAGCACGAAAATCATATTTAACACATTATATTCGGATCAGTCAGTGTGCTATCTGATTGCGAAAGTAAAACAATCTGACTTGAGCAAGTGATTAAATGCAACAAAACCTGTTTTCTCAGTCATAGTCTCTGCCTGCATGAATCCATTGTCCAGTTCCGAGTAGATCGTGAAAAGGTGTTTATGAATCAGAACTGAATGGCGATTATAGCATGTTTTACCGAAGGATGGACGCATTAAACTTTTATTTCTGTAGTTGATAGCCTCTTATGGCTCTGAGTCAAATCGGTTTCATATTGTCATAATTGTATCTGATCTAGTATAGTTAGGCTACAACGCTGTGAGGCATTCAACACACAGCGAAAGGGATGAGTCAGATTGCATTTTATCATGTCCTTGTTTCCTATGGTTTGAAACATTTTAAGTCATTTGGGTTGAGTCAAGAGAACTAAGATAGTTGTGATGTGATGATGATACTGAGGAAGAGGATGGACATGAAGATGAGGACTATAAAGAGAGGGATGTTGATGATGTCAAATTTGCATCATTCAATTTTCTGAATTAAACAATACGGTATTAAACAACATAAAGATGACCAAATCATCAACGGGATGGTCCCGGGAGTAAGTCAGTGGAGTATGAGGAAGGACATACTCGGGGATCTTAACGCTTTTGACTGCCTCTCAACAATTCGTTATTGTGGACACCGTTGTTTCCAAAAGCATTCAAGTGATATTTCTCAAAACCGTTATTCATTAATTCTGACATTTCGTTCTTCAAACTGTTTCACTTGAAACATCACAGGCCATATGTCATGACTCGCATCTGTCGTGCTTTGGAAGATGCTTTTATTGTTCAAATCGTCATTTGAATAATATAAGTAATAAGTAATAAAATTATAAAACAATAACAAGTTGAATGCATAAACTATAAGAGTAAGTTTCTGCAAGCCACCAAGATTGCTTTTTTGACCAGGGCCAAAATATAAATATTGATGAGTCTATATTGATGATATTCTTTCAGAATAATTCGAATTTGAGCAACGAAGAAACTCACCTGTAAAACTTGTACTAACAGTTCACATAAATGACATGGTATGGTTTTTTTTTCATAAAGTCTGACTGTGTACAATTCTAAACCTAATCACTCCTGACGAACGACATTTACATTTTGATATTTCTAACAGATATATACGAGAACGATGGATTACATTGTGATGTAAAGAATATTTCTCTGACATTCTATTTAAAATCATATTTCACTTACAGTTTATTCAGTGCACACCCACGCCAGTATAATTAACGTGTGTACTTTTTTGCACCAACATCTTTGACTGCACGATATTACCAAGTTAAACCGTTTGTGACGTCAAATTACCATACTTATGTCACCTGTACCATAATGTCATTGCATCAATGCAAACGAAGTCATTCGCGTTCAAAATATCTAACATTATTAATATCGCACGAATGCATCTCTTCTGTCCTCATATCTAGAATTATTAAATGTCTGTTGATGTCATTTTCCTACATTTGTACGTAATGACATTTGTGTGGATTGTATTCGTTTCCCATTCTGGAACCGTGTTCAATCATGCTGAACAAAGAAACATCTTAATTTGTTTCTGTGGAACTGATGGCTATGAAACTAAGTATCTCCTCTCTCTTTGACAAAGGGCTACGTGTTAAATATGTTCAACGTCACGTGAATAAGATTGTTGGCAGTGAACGTCACGTTGCAATATATATGTGTTCTGTTTTGTTAGTCTTTGAATGACTCTGTGACACTGAAGGTTTAAGAAACCGTCTCTCTTTCACAAACGACAACATAGTGAAACAAAGTCGCGATTTAATTTTGGAAGAAAGTGGAGGTCAAGCAGCAATGTTTGTGGGTTAATCGAACCTGCCCTTTACAGTTAAATAATGCTTCTGCTGTAGGGCACGATTGGATTTGTGATGCAACGCACATGTAGTAATACACAAGATAATGAGGATACCATCATCCACAACCTTAAGAATATGTGAAGTAAAATGTCCCAGTTACGAAACTGACGTTTTGAACTGAATTTAAATAAACTGACAGGAAATAATTAAGGCTACTAAAAAATCCTAACCAGGCTTTGTGAGTTTGTGGAATGAAACCTCAGTGATTAAGTGCATCTGCTCATACAAAATATCCTGCATTGTAGAGAGAATTGAATCAGAGACTTTTCCTGGAACATGGTCTTCAATCGTTTCCGTGTATGTGTAAGTAAAATGTTTCGAACTGAATTTGCAGAAATTTAAAGGTTAATCATGAAGAAAAAGAAAAATCAAAACATGCCGTCTCAGCTTGTGGAATGAGAGCTCAGTGATGCAGGGCATCTGCTCACTGTTTTGTAGACATATTATATTTAGACCCTTCTCCTGGAACACAATGAAGGTGGTCTTAGGTTGTTCCCGTTGGTGAGAGAATTTGCTTAAACGCTGTAGAAGTTTGCATGATCAGGGGGTGTTTCTGAGTCAAATGATTATGATGGTTGAGCATGTCAGATGCATAAACGCAGATGATGTATTTTTACGTAGATGAAACACTACCGCAGAATAGTACCACAAACACACAACTCCTCACAACTGGTAACCTCTTTATTGTGGCACAGCACTCAAAATACATGTAGAATGGTATATCCAGATAAAATAAAGCCAGATAACTTAGCAACATGAGGTCATAACGGTTCATTTGCCAAGCGAACGCATTATACTGCTATGGTACTGTAAAAGTTTCCCGAAAATTCAGCAAAATTGAAGTGAGTATATGTGAGCAGTCATTTAGAAAACCAAAGGACTAACGTTAGGTAGACATGGAAGAGTAGATGTTGAATATATCGAATAAATACGTTCTGCTGCAATACTCAACCTACAGATCAGTGGGTCAGTTACTGAGCGTGTATTTAAGTGGAAACGTTTACAGAGTTCCCAGTTTGAAATGTACTGAACGCAGACATACGTTCCAGACATTCTTCTGTTACACCCAGTGAGTTCCTTTATTTATGTGTTTTAATTGGGCAAGTTGGGTTTCGTGTTATTCTGAAATGTATTTCAGAGGTGTAATTCAGATAGTATGGTATACCTCGTAGTATTTCTGTGTTGTATTTGAGTGAGTTGATTTTGACGTCTTTTTGAACAGTTTTCAGAGTTTCAATTCAATGAGTTTGGTTTTCCATCACTTGGGAAAGTATTTGAGTGTTGCAATATAATAAATTTCACGTTGCTTTCATCTGAATGCCAGTCATATTACGACGTGTTGTATGTGGGGAGAAAACCTGATGATGCGTGTGCTAGATCGCAGTTTGGTTGACATCTACAAGTATACAAACCAAGAATCATAAACACCTCGAATATAGCGTTCGAGTCTCTCATTATGGTTCATCATCATTGAGGGACCCAAGACGAAGAAGGTGACAGATCAAACTCAACACAAGATACCTAACGATTGTTAAGATACCCAATGTGCACTGAAGCTTTAATATAGCTGATAATTTTACACTCAGTAATACAGGAATGCTAAGTCAAAATGTACATTTCAATCGTGAAAATGCACCCCAAAACGTGACTAGTGAGCTTATTAACATGCAGGGAATTTGCGGTCTCTTTTACCTTTACGTATTGTTATCTTTGTGAGATGTTTGTGATTGCACAATAGCAAACCCATACGGACACGCAGTGAAGCAGGAAGAAACATCCCAAATTCGTCACTTGGAGTGAGTGGGTTTAGTTTTACGCCACACTCAGTAATATTCCAGCTATATGGCAGCGGTCTGTAAATAATCGAGTCTGGACCAGACAAACCAGTGACCAATAGCATGAGCATCGATCTACTCAATTTGGAGACGATGACATGATTGTCAACCAAGTCAGCGAGCCTGACCACCAGATCCAGTTACACGCCTCTTACGACATGCATGGGTTACCAAAGATCAATTCTAACCCGGATCTTTACGGTTTGGTCGCTTCGAAACGGTGGAACTTTTAGAGAGATGCAGATTTGAACCGGAAGAGAACATGTGAAATGCGATGCAAATTTGCGTTAGGAATATATTTGGGAAACACGATCGGACAGCTCAGGGATCAATGTAGCAAGAAGGCAATATCGAATCATTAAAAGGACATTTGCAGAGACACATTTACAACTACAGATTCCTCAGCTTCCAACAAAACAGACTCATAAAGTGTATTTCACAGGAATTCGTTATTGGTTACCAAATAGGAACACGTACCACCTAAATCATACGTAGTCAAATTGAGTGTCATTCTCCATGTTAATGGTCATATGTCCACCAATAACCAGGTCCAGGTCCTTACTTATAGAACCATGAACAAAATATTTTGCAATCTGGCAAAACGAAAGGCGAGCCTTCTGCGGGCAGGAGTAAGTCACTTGAGTTCCTGAAAATATGCAAAGCTCTAATCAAACAATTAGCGCGAACTTTGAAAATGCATGTTTTCACGTCACAGAAATCCACCGATGGCTGTTCCAATAGTTGCACCAGTAGTACAAGTACAGCACAGGTATTCACATGTTTAAATTAACGGATTCTAGCAGACATTAAATTTAGAGTCGGTGTCAGAAAATAATCATCCAATGTTAAATTATAAATAGAAGAATAGAATGTGTGTTATCATAACTGAAAGTCATTTAACTTTTGTTTGCTGGGCTTTCAAGTGAGTGTCAGACATATCTAGTCTAAATTTCACAATATTCAAGTTTGTTTTCTATCTATTCACCCATGATGTTTTTTTCTATTGTCACACGTACATGGATATATAAAAGTGTAAAATATATTCTTCGATGCCATTTTTCATTGCTCAGCCAAATCGGCGGATACCTAAACCTTGCATATGAGTGAAAGGACATGTCACCTAATGGTAAATGACTGTGGATGTTCAAACAGACTGAACGTAATTAGGACTGACCGCGAATCTCTTTTATGTCCCATGCGCGTAGCTGTAAGGTGTTCTGTACAACGGAACCTGTGTCAGGCGTACAAATCCCTGTCTTTGTCTCTCTTTTTTCATGTGATGTATTCTCATGGAACCTTTGATCTTGAATCAAAGGACTTACCTAAGTCTTCGCTAGCGTCGTTTTATGGAAATCTGAAATCGGTCTAATCTGTGGCCATTTCCTTCCAAGTGTGGCATTCAGAGGTGGACATCCGGGAATTCATCACACGTGGTATCGGATATCGGAACTGTTGTTTTATTTGACAGATGTCCCAGTGGTAGCAGAACCATAAAGTCCGAAGGTCAAGCAGATTGTTTTCTTCAAAGAAGCAGTGAACTGTTACATTACAGCGATATGTAGGACCCCGAAGTCCATGTACTGGTCGGACCTCTCATTTGTTAAAGGTTTAATTCATGCAAGAAATCATTCATGTGACGATACTGTTCAGAAATTGTCACAGTCAGTTCCCCGACGACGTCAAGCTGATGCTGATGCCATAGGCCTGTTGAATTGTTGCATTTTAACAACAAAGCTACACCACAAACCCTTTTGGGACGTGAATATTTGTTTTGAAACTTAAGCAGTCGTTACATGTATAAACTATGATTTCAGTAATGATTAGTTGTTAACAGGGAATGTTATTACACCTTTCCCCCCTGGTTATAAACATAGCAAACTTGATCGTTAGAGACGTTTCCGTGATGCAGTATGAAGATGGCTGGCTTCATTTTTATAACAACCACAAAAAAGAACCCTGCATCATGAATGTACATTCACAGATACACATTTGACAAAAACTTGCCTGCAAAACGGCAGGTGGGAAGAACCCTCAAAAGACAATTTGTCTTTGATCATGATATGATTTTGAAATAATGTCACAAAATGGATGACAAATTACGTATTGAGGCTTGGTATATTTCTAAAAGGTACAGATTGTTTCGTGGTGGCACAGCTGAGGACACGTATAAACCATGTTTTTCAGTGTGGGGGAAGACCGAAATTCATCAAGTGCGTACTTATGTGTGGCAAGTGTCAGACACTGCAGAACTAAACCACTTGACACAAATGTCATCTGTGTTTTGCTTATACATGTGATTGTGGTAAAAATTGTGTTCACTTTTCAAACTCTATTTATAGCATAATCGCCAGTACAACGACAGAGTTAAAAGGAACACAACACTTTTTATGTCTTCCAAGAATGATGTTTAGAAAACAAAAACATCTCTTTGAGTAGAATTGCTTCAAACCATCTAACCGTTTTGTGAAATCTGCCTATTTGGTTGTTACAAATTGTTTTCTGACTTACATAGAATGATACTCCGATCTCTGCTCCTATTTAGGGCTACACGTCTTCCTGGTCTGGACAGAATAATGAGGATTGCGGCGAACTTCAACTTTCCAGTCATTAAGATCATATATCACGGTAATGGGACAGCTCTCATATTGCAGACCAAATCTAATTCCTTCCCGTATTCCTTGTGAATTGATCATCACCAGTCGATTATACAAACATTCAACCATACAATCATGATTTTCTTCATCTAATGACCCCCATGATGTATCTTTTGGTTTGTTTGTTTGTTTGTTTGTTTGTTAACGACTGACATCACCGATATTCACCGATATTCGCAGTTGCGATACGATGACATGCATCAACTAAGCAAGCAAGTCAGACCACCCGTTTGTCGCCAACAACGACAAACACAAATTAAATTCCAACATTGGTCCCATTATCGACGAGAAAATTAGACGTCAGTATACATTTACCTTCTCGGACGATGATGACCTTATCAAACTTGGGAAGAAATATCACACTTATGAATCATAACCTATCTTCGGCGATTCCTCCGATGACAAATCAGTAGTGTGTCAAATCAAGCACGAAAATCATATTTAACACATTATATTCGGATCAGTCAGTGTGCTATCTGATTGCGAAAGTAAAACAATCTGACTTGAGCAAGTGACTAAAAGCGACAAAACCTGTTTTCTCAATCACAAGTCTCTGCCTGCATGAATCCATTGTCCAGTTCCGAGTAGATCGTGAAAAGGTGTTCATGAATCAGTAATACATGACCATTATAGCATGTGTTAGCGAAAGATGAACGCATTGAACTTTTATTTCTGTAGTTGATAGCCTCTTATGGCTCTGAGTCAAATTGGTTTAATGTCATAATTGTATCTGATCTAGTATTGTTAGGCTAGAACGCTGTGAGGCATTCAACACACAGCGAAAGGGATGAGCCAGATTGCATTTTATCATGTCGTTGTTTCCTATGGTTTGAAACATTTCAAGTCATTTGGGTTGAGTCAAGAGAACTAAGATAGTTGTAATGTGATGATGATACTGAGGAAGAGGATGGACATGAAGATGAGGACTATAAAGAGAGGGATGTTGATGATGATGAAGGGGGAGGAGATGGATGAGGCCCATCCTGGGCTGGATGGTGAGGAACGTGAGGATGATGATAGGGAGGAGATGGATGATTGATGATGGCTGATGGAGATGATGTCAAATTTGCATCATTCAATTTTCTGAATTAAACAATACGGTATTAAACAACATAAAGATGACCAAATCATCAACGGGATGGTCCCAGGAGTACGTCAGTGGAGTATGAGGAGGGACATACTCGGGGATCTTAACCCTTTTTGACTGCCTCTCAACAATTCGTTATTGTGGACACCGTTGTTTCCAAAAGCATTCAAGTGATATTTCTCAAAACCATTATTCACTAATTCTGACATTTCGTTCTTCAAACTGTTTCACTTGAAACAACACAGGCCATATGTCATGACTCGCATCTGTCGTGCTTTGGAAGATGCTTTTATTGTTCAAATCGTCATTTGAATAATATAAGTAATAAGTAATAAAATTATAAAACAATAACAAGTTGAATGCATAAACTATTAGAGTAAGTTTCTGCAAGCCACCAAGATTGCTTTTTTGACCAGGGCCAAAATATAAATATTGATGAGTCTATATTGATGATGTTCTTTCAGAATAATTCGAATTTGAGCAACGGAAAAAATCACCTGTAAAACTTGTAGTAACAGTTCACATAAATGACATGGTATGGTTTTTTTTTCATAAAGTCTGACTGTACAATTCTAAACCTAATCAGTCCTGACGAACGACATTTATATTTTGATATTTCTAACAGATATATACGAGAACGATGGATTACATTGTGATGTAAAGAATATTTCTCTGACATTCTATTTAAAATCATATTTCACTTACAGTTTATTCAGTGCACACCCACGCCAGTATAATTAACGTGTGTATTTTTGTGCACCAACATCTTTGACTGCAAGATATTACCAAGTTAAACCGTTTGTGACGTCAAATTACCATACTTATGTCACCTGTACCATAATGTCATTTCATCAATGCAAACGAAGTCATTCGCGTTCAAAATATCTAAAATTCTTAATATCGCACGAATGCATCTCTTCTGTCTACATATGTAGAATTATTAAATGTCTGTTGATGTCATTTTCCTACATTTGTACGTAATGACATTTGTGTGGATTGTATTCGTTTCCCATTCTGGAACCGTGTTCAATCATGCTGAACAAAGAAACATCCTAAGTTGTTCCTGTGGACCTGGTGGCTATGAAACTAATGATCTCCTCTCTCTTTGACAAAGGGCAACGTGTTAAATGTGTTCAACGTCACGTGAATAAGATTGTCAGCAGTGAACATCACGTTGCAATATATATACCAACGGTGCTTTAGAAATGTCAAAATGCATTAAGGTTAAAATTTACATCACATGAAAAATGTCATCGGCACATTCAGCCAACTGAATATGTATCGGTCCCCTTTTCAAACAGCATTTGATGAAAGAAAATACACGTTTTATTCAGAAAATGATGTACAATTTTGAAAAAGCGACAGTTGCAAAGATCTAACCAAAGGAAAGTTTTTCGGAACTGTGGGAAATTATTCACAATAAGACAGAATATTGTTTAGAATTTGAATACGGACAAGAATGTTGCAGATTGTGAAGTACAATCGTTTGAACAACTAAATACTCTGTACATGGCTTTGAATTTCATACACTTTTTTCTTTAGTTCCCTTTATTCCAATTGCGTTCTTCTCTGTTAGTCCCTAAATGCCTTTGTGACACTGATGGTTAGGAAACTGATTGTGTCGTCATCTCTCTTTGACAAACGGCAACATGGTGAAACAAACCTCACAATTTCATCATGGAAGAAAGTGAAAGCCCAGCAGCAATATTTGTGGGTTAATCGAACTTCTCATTTACTGTAATAAAAGGCTTCTGTTGTAGGGCATGATTTGATTTACAAGGTATTGCACATGGAGAAATACAGAAAATAATAAAAAATACAACATCATCCACAGCCTTAAATCTATGTGAAGTAAAATGTCCACGATTTCCCCAGTTACGAAACTGACGTTTTGAAATGTATTTAAAGGAAATGAAAAGGGAAAACTTGAGACTACAAAGAAACCTTAAACCACACTTTGCCAGCTTGTCAAAGCTCAATGATTCAGGGCATCTGCGCATGCAAAAAATCCTGCTTGGTAGATGGAATGCATTCATAGTCGTTTCCTGGAACATGTTGAAGGTGGTCATCAATCGTCCCCTTGTATGGGTAAGTAAAACGTTTTAAACTGAATTTGAAGAAATTGAAGAAATAATTAAGACAGCTATTTTGAAAATGTAAACCACACCGTTTTCTACTCCTTCTGCATCAGTTTCCCTTACTGCAATTGTGTTCTGTTGTGTTAGTCTTTGAATGACTCTGTGACACTGAAGGTTAGGAAACCGTCTCTCTTTCACAAACGACAACATAGTGAAACAAAGTCGCGATTTTATTTTGGAAGAACGTGGATGTCAGGTAGCAATGTTTGTGAATTTGCCCTTTACAGTTATATAATGCTTCTGCTGTAGGGCATGATTTGATCTGCGATGTAACTCACATGTAGTAATACACAGGATAAGGAGGATACCATCATCCACAGCCTTAAGTATATGTGAAGTAAAATGTCCCAGTTACTAAATTGCAGTTCTGAACTGAATTCCAATAAATTGAAAGGAAATGAATAAGACCACTAAAAAAAACTTAACCAGGCTTTGTCAGTTTGTGGAATGAAAGCTCAGTGATTCAGGGCATCTGCTCATACAAAATATCCTGCTTTGTAGATATAATTGAATCAGAGACTTTTCCTGGAACATGATGAAGGTGGTCTTAAGCCGTTTCCGTGTATGTGTAAGTAAAATGTTTTGAACTGAATTTGAAGAAAATAAAAGGAAATAATCAAGACAGCTATTTTGAAAATTAAAGCCACGCCGTTTCAGCCAGTGGAATGAAAGCTTTGTGATGCATAGCATCTGCTCATTGTTTGGTAGGCATATTTAATTCAGACACTTTGCCTGGAACACAATGAAGGAGGTCTTCCATCGTCCCGGTGTATGTGTAAGTTGAATGTGGCACTGGTCCTGTGGTGACTCGAGGTTCCAGCATTTTGCCATGTTGAGATGTTGCAAATTTGGGAGTTTGTAAGAGAATTTGCTTCAATGTTGTTGTGAAAGAACAACGTACTCACCAAAGGCTCATGATCAGGGGTTTCATGAGTTCCATTCTTTATAAACGTGGCTATAGACTGAGACATGTTGTTTCTGAGGCAAATGATTATAATGATTAAGCATGTCAGATGCATAACGGAGGCTGGTGTATTTTTCAACACTACTGTAGAATAGTACTTCAAGACTTACGACTGGTTTCACCGAGTTCCCTCTTGACTACGGTGCAGTTCTCAACACGGAAAGGTATAAAGCCAGCCACGGTAAATATCAAACTAGTAAATTCTGCGAAATATTCAAACACATTCTTGTCAGTTGGTGCCTATTGATACATAGGGATTTGTAGAATTTTTAGTTTTCGTTTTACGAGGAACTTTACGCAATAAAACGTGACATACAACGTACATTATATCTATTCCGTTTTTTCAATAGCTCAATACCCTGTATACAGACATATTCATACATATTTCATATTCTCATGAAATTGCACATATGACTCTTGTTGGACTTGATGTTTACCACAATCAAATTTGTGAGGGACGGGGTATGACTCTTGTTAACCTTTGACATTCGATTAAGTCATCTTCTGTTGGAGAAAATTGAGACTGTTAAAGCTATCGATAGATGTTGATCCTGATTAAGCACGCCGTTGCGATATCTAATTATTTCATTATTACACTTCCTGTAACTTTATATTAAGGTTATCAAGATCCAAGATATTTCGACTTAGAAGAGGAATAGAGAAGTCAAAGAAATTTGAGGTCTTTATTCGTTTAGTGTTGTCTTCGTGGGCAATAACGCATTTGATTACTGTTCGTTATGTTAGTACTGTTAAGAAACTAGTACTGTTGGGAGTATTCTTCGTCGAATTATATGATTTCATTGTCACTTCAAGGCATATTCACGAATTTGCAAACTGCTGCTAAGCGGCATCATGATAATACATCAATGAGGTTTAAATGAGGATACTATAGTTATGTTATACGACATCCCGATTTACATCTTAACGCCACTGATATGCGGCATTGATGAAATCATACTGATGTTATGACGAATAAGAAGAAATAACATACAGCTAAACGTCATTGTGATGTCATAACGAAATTGCGGATTACAGCTGATGGCTATAGTGACATGTCAATGATGACGTCGTCAGAATCAAGAGTTGTCATCCCTGGAGAACTATGAGGAGGATGAGCTTATCAAACACCCACAGGAGTAATAACAATCTGATGGTGTCATCAAAAATCGTAATCGAATCCTCCCAATTAGGCTTTTATCTTCTATATACAAAGGGGTAGAATTGATCTTCAGTAATCCATGCTTGTCGTAAGAGGCGACTAACGGGATCCGGTGGTCAGGCTCGCTGACTTGGTTGACACATGTCATCGGTTCCCAATTGCGCAGATCGATGCTCATGCTGTTGATCACTGAATTGTCTAGTCTAGACTCGATTATTTACAGACCCCCGCCATATAGCTGGAATATTACTGAGTGCGGCTTAAAACTTAACTCACTCACTCACTCTAAATACACATCCAATGTCATTCCGATAATTCTGGTTTCAAGTTCTGTTATCCACGGATGACAAATCAGTACTGTGTTAAATTATGCAAGGATTACCCTCCTAACCACACAAATCGGACCATCGGTGTTAGCCGATCACGAGTATATAGATTACGTTAATGTTAATACCCTAGTGTTATTAATCTCAACAGGCTCTTGTTATAATATATCTGATTTGTCCATAGTTTTGGACATCGTGAAGCACTCAGCAAATGGTGGTAATGATGACTCATCTTTGGTTAAGTCGTCTCAGCGATAGAGAATGTTGAATCGGTGTTCCCTTGTCTTTGTAACCTTTAATGTTCTTGGATTAAAATTAAAATATATAGCCGAGAATGTACCATTTCAATCCCTTGTTAGATGGCGTTGATTATCAGATACTTGGTTTGGTGATGAATTTAACATTAGTTATGAGTTTCAATGGCAAAAGTCATCAGGATGTTTTTACCGAATCAATCAAGATGGCAGCAGAAGTAAGCTTTTCCTCGGGTATATTTCCATGTAGATGTCGCGATCGCTGTTAGACAGACAGACAGACAGACAGACAGACATATGTTTTATTACAGTCTCACCTCATACAAGAATAACATATATACAATATTTACACGTATAAAATATACATTAGATGAGATATCCCCTATGGGATAGATATCTTACACGTGTATGAGTAACATCAGGAAGGACATACTTAGTGGACATTAGTGTTGTTGTCTGTGTGCCAAAACTTCGTTAGTCTGGACCAGGTTATTCCCTGCAGCCTTCCTACAGATTACAGTTGCACCACCCAAAAATATCCAGATAATCCAGACATTTTGTTGTCCGGCTATTTGCCTCGTAATCAAAGGTCTGTATTAACAGGTTGCATTGTACTTTAAAGTACCTCGTATCTATGGAGTTATTTCAATTATTCTGTCACATTGCCAAGTGAATGAAAGTGTTGAACTGAAGGTATTAACACGTTTCTGGAATTATATTGATATGTAAAGGCGAACATATCCAAATTTGCAAATAAACCTGATCAACTAAAGTAACTGACGTTATTTTCACTTACATGGTCATAATCAATAAAGCATCAAAATTACAATATGTATCCTATTTTACAAGGAACTGTCTGAGAGGCATTCTAGAAGTTGTAAGTAATAGGAACGGCAAGTCTTTATGGATTATCAACTTCTTTATTGTACAATAACGACATTTTTTAGTGTAGATATGTATGCATGCCGGTTTCAAGCAATGTGTTATTTTACAATGTGTGGTAACCGTCATCGCGTAACAACTCGACCCCTTTTCAAATAGAATTTCGATGACAAATGATTGGAGTCATTTGAAAAAGTGTCCAAAAAAAGAAATTACCATGATTTCGAGGACAAAATACAGGAAAGTAGGTCGGAATTTTTCACATCAATTAACAGAACGGTCACAGTGTAAAATATGACATGTTAATGGCATGCTTTCAAATTGTAACGTGCAAGTAAACGCACAACTGCTTATTCACATTAGTATCCGGTAGATGTAATTGACCAGCCTTGTACTATAGTATTTTACTTATCACCTTGAAATCGAATGATCACAGTTCTTCTTAACTGGCAGTATTTAATTTGTATTAAATATTTCATAATATAAATTCATGTATTTGGTATGTCATGCAATCTATTTTCATGCCTATGTATTGGGACGGCATTAAGATGCGCCAGGGGTGGTATGCTAATCCAATCAAATAAATATGTTTCGAACACCTGCTGAGGTCATGGCTGTGAAGTTTATACTCCTGTAATTATCCCAATGTTGTTATATGTGCAGTGTCTTAGTTTCCCTATTTTCAACTGTGTGTTTTAGTGTTCGTCCTGAAACGTTACGACGGTAAGGAATCAATTCTACCCCCTTCTCTTTTTGACAAACGGCAACATGGTGAAACAAACCTTATGATTTCATTATGGAAGAAAGTAGAAGCCTAGAAGCAATGTTTGTCAGTTAATACAACTTGTCATTTACGGTTATGTGATGCTGCTGCTGTAGGGCATGATTTGATTTACTATGTATTGCACATTGAGTAATAGAGATGATGACTACAATCTTCAACATCATCCGTAGCCTTGAGTAAATGTTACGTTAATTGTACATGATTTTCTCTGTTCACAAATTCAAATTTAGCGAAGAGGGAAGGATCTTAAAAACGTGATTTTCACCCAAACCTAATATCTCCTTTGTGGACATTTTTGACATAAACATAAACGCAGCTGTGGGCGAACTGGCTTAAGCGCCAGGCTAGTGATCCAGCGAGCTTGAGGTGACGGGATCGACCCCACCTGTGTCCGGGTGTAAAAACCTTGGAGTCAACTTTGTGTGTAGACTCTTTCAGTGTTGTCACAACCCCTAGTGTACAGTACACAACCCTGTGCACTTAAAAGAACCCACGAATCCGTTGGTATATGACCAGATGGTGGCCACATGAATACGTGCAAACACCTCGTGAGGATGGGAATGCCACAATAACTCGGTGCGCCTAGTGGCTGCAAGAGTTGTATGCTCCCTAGGGAGTTGAGATTGACAATACGATGTGCCGTTGAGATTGACATCCAGTGAACGAGGGAAAAACAAAAGCGCCTTTGAGCAGCTGAGCTGAGTTGGATATCGGATGTATGTATGTATGTATGTATGTATGTATGTATGTATGTATGTATGTATGTATGTATGTATGTATGTATGTATGTATGTATGTATGTATGTATGTATGTATGTATGTATGTATGTATGTATGTATGTATGTATGTATGTATGTATGTATGTATGTATGTATGTATGTATGTATGTATGTATGTATGTATGTATGTATGTATGTATGTATGTATGTATGTATGTATGTATGTATGTATGTATGTATGTATGTATGTATGTATGTATGTATGTATGTAGCTGTGCATGTTCTCTTTGGTTCTGGCAAAATGGTAAGTATAACAATACCCCATTCAGCCCAACTCATTTTTGTATGAGAATGTTACTTGCATCTAAAGCAACGCTTCCCAGTTTCACATTTAGTGGAATCTGCTTCTGGCTTCGACAAACATCACAAATGTTAAACATCAGTGCAAAGGAATACTCAGTCGTGACTATCCTCAGATGGTATAAACTTTGTTGTAAAGGGAAAATAGCTGGAAAAAGTCTCAATAATGACAATAATGACAAAAGTACCAATAATTGCGATAGTTATGTCACGAACAAACACCCTCCTGTCGATACTCATCTTTGCTGTTACTGTTTGTTGACTTTTTAAAGAGCAAACGTTGCTGAAGTCAGATAACGTTCTAACTGAACGCAATTGTAATGGTGCTGAAAGAGGCTGTGAAATATCCAAATCAATTGTGACATTTGGCATTCATCACAGTTGAAGAATAAACTATGAAATGTCAAAACTATGTGAAAATACTAAAGAATCATCATCATCACAGCTTACTGTCCTGCGACGTTAAGTTAACAATATGTGACGTCATGAGAAATTAATGGAATCAAGTCGTGTTGACGTCAACAATTAAGCATGCATACCTTCAACCAGACAATCAGGATTGTGAAACGCTAAAAATGTTCAATGAAGTAAATTAGTACCGCTTCCATCATCATTCTCTATATCAAAGGGTGAATACTGATGATGTATATTAGTTGGAAATATAGCAAATAAACGCTTTCCTTATCAGTAAGACATCTCAGAGCATACTCGATTATACAATTTCGACTATACTATTTGTCAGTCAATCACTATCAAGAAGGGGTGATACGTATACCAGACGTTCTCTAAGAAGTGAAAAGATGAAGAGCCTGTTCAGGGTACAGGTCACGAACACTAATGTACTAATGAAATAAAAGCAACAAAATCAGATAAATGTAATTAATAATATTATTATTATAATATCAACCTTTATCACACAATGGATAGTGTTCTCGGCAGGATAAAGCCAACGGATATTGTCGGTATCCGTTGGGTCATATACGATATCGATGCAAATTAGAGAGGTCATATGCAATTTTCAGGGACTACTTTCACAGTGTAAACAAACATGGCGTCAAGGGTCGGCGGTCGTGTCCGGATTAACGGCCGTGGTTACGGTACTGTCAGTGCTTTGATCCCAGAAAATTCATGCCTGGTTTTGATAGATGGAGTAGATTACAAAGGGAAGATAGAAATTCTTAGGCTTACGAAGATACCAACATCAATTCCCCGACTGACTGTCAGTGTTAGCGAGAGAACGGTGCACAGTGTCACGCTAACATTAAAGCGTATATGGTTGTTCAAAAGGTTAATTGAAGGTTTCTGAAGTTCCGCGTGAGTTTGTTGTTATTTTTCAAACGTAAGCTAAGATTTGTTGACAACAATACGTGCTTTAGCATAAAAGCTTACTGGGAACTAGATGAAAATTATGTCACCGGGCTTGTGACGTAACGTATTACTCCGCACATATTTGTGACGTCATAGACATTCTACGAAGTTTAGTTTCATGATTTGTGGCATTTGAAATCGCATTTTTTTTAAATTATAAAGCAAAAATGACATTGTATGATAAATAGGTTATCACACTCGTGTGTTTTGGGATGGTTAATATCCTGCATTAGGAATAAACTCTCGCCAAGGCTCGCTAAATACAATGATTATTCCTAATGCAGGATATTAACCATCCCAAAACACACTCGCGTGATAACCTATATATATCTTAAACAGACACGTATATGTAAATTCATATTTTGTAATGTAATGTTTTGTGTTTTATTTTATATGCAGTAGCTGTGTGTGTGATTGCTAAATGTGGCGTAACATATGCTCAGACATAGAACATTTCCCCCTAACTATTAGCTACATCAACACCTATTCTTACCAGTGATACACGTTACAAATGACACAGTATTTGGATGCATTTCAAGTTTTACTTCTGATACTAACAAGAAATATTTCAATGATAATTCTCAATACGTTTAATATACTAGAAGTACAAATCTGGATTGTGTGAACATTTCATTGAAAGTAGCAAAATTCTATCCTCAGTGTCATTTTTTAACAGGATAGGTTCTTCATTTGCTTTACTCAAACTCTCCGTTATCATCTGTTTCATGTTAGTAGAAATATCCCAATAGCGCAGACCGATGTAAAGACGAGCCCACGTATATAAAATCAGATCAAAAATAAGATGCATTTTATTTGAGTTCAAATTTTACGTCGCATTAGCATTAATTCAGCCATGTATCGACGAGATAAAGTTTATAGGCTGTTCGCATGGAAGGGTAAGGCTGAGTCCACATTCTTTTTGTGTTTTAACTTTTAATTTTGGATAAAGTCATGTTGTATTATCAAGTCAAAATGATACAATTAACAGCCATTGTCAGAGGATCAGGATCCATACTGAGCACATCAGTGTCGGAATTTATTTATCAAATTGACTGTACTTTGTCAATATCATCAAGATAGTCACAATCATTCTTTTAAACAAACAGAAAGATATAATTGTAGCTGTGTATTCTCATTGGACGGCGGGGTAGGCTGGTGGTTAAAACCCTCTCACCTGAAGTACCACTGACTGAGCCTCAAAGGCTGAGGTTTATGATGATGGCGCGGCTTGCACATAGATCACGCTCTCAACTATTAGCTTAATCTAAAAGACAGATTCATAAATTCCCAGTCAATGAACCACCAACGTTTGTTCCAAATCAATGAAAACATAACTTCGAATTGATGTTATTAAACCGGATACAAAGGGTCTATTAATGGTTGGCCCAATTCTTTGGATTTTGATGGTATTATTAAAAACGGTTAGTACATGTGCGTGTGTATTGTAGCATGATTCGTAGAGAAATGGACTCAGAGTCTTGTAGAAGAAGCCAAAAGGACTAATCTTAGTGTGGGCGCGGAAGAGGAGACGTTGAACACATCAAGTTACTAATCCAGCTGTGATAAAACAACCTGAAGACCAAAGGGTCGGTTACTGAGTGCGTATATTGGTGGAAACGTATACCAAGTTCCGTGTTCTATCTACTGAACATAGGCATATGGCAAGACATAACATTACATTACAACCAGTGAATCTCTTTGAACAGTATTACGGGGTTTTGTGTGGCTTAGGATTAACTTCACTTTCAAAGTTATTTCGGTGTTGTCATTGGGTGAGTTGGATTTCAAGTCATTTGGCAAAGTATTTCAGATCTGTAATAGACATAGCTGGGTATTCAGTTTAGTGACGTGGGGTTTTCGTTACTTGGCAGAGTATTTCGATGCTGTAATACAATATATTTCATCGGAATTAGTCATAAAACGACGTGTCAGTTTCATGTACGGGAACATCTTTTGTGATGCGTGTATTAGAAGTTCACATTTTGGTTGACATCTCCAAGTCTATAATTACAATTATTGGAAATATGATTAGAAAAGGTAGATAATACAGAACATATACTTCAAAAGTAGTCTGAATCCTAACTACCAAATTGATTCTTAACTAGAAAAGAATCAAGCCTCAAAGCTGACATAGTCTTGACTTATGTGAATAATTGTTACACGATAATGTAATGGATTGTCACAAAATGGTATAATTGTATTTATTTGTTTCTGAGAAGATTCTGTAACATTGTGTGTTAACAAAACTGGTTATCAAGACTGTGTTTCTCTCTAATATGATGGATGGTGTTGAAGCTGATATTTCTGATGTTTTTGTATATACCGTATTATTACGATTTAAAAATGGCCGTGTGCCTCGATAAACAGATTGTTATTTTGGTGCACTATGGATATCTTCAATCTCCCTGAAGGCCTTGGCTCATTAATGCCTATAAAACTTACTTTGAGATGTGAAAAGAATGTGGGCGATCAGAAGAAAGAAATTTTACATTAATTGGTTAAATTGAAATAATAATAAAAAAGGCATTGTTAACAATAGTGCATGCCTTTATCAAATCCTTGTTTTTATAACTTAATTTGGAATAATAAACCTTAAAAGATAAAGAGGACTAATTTCATTCAGCCAAATAAAGAAGATGGCTTTAGGATGATAGATCTAAATGTTTTAATGATCCTGAAATATCGTACTTTTCAGTTCACATATCTAAAGAAAGAGCACATTATAAGCATTTTCTTGTCCAATACGCCAATGTGGACTGACGTTGTGACGTAATCGGGCAGGGACCTAAAGTACATGTAAGCATGAAATATCTGACGTATATGGTTTAGATGAAAGACTTCTTGAGCCTCTATGATTTATGAATAAATATTCCGACTTCATGAAATGGAATTTAGTAAAATGTACTGGAAATGTTTCCATGAATATCTGGACAACTATGAAGATTCCTCCACTGATGACATTAAATGAAAAATGCCCACAGTAGCAATCCCTTGGAGCGAGTCGCGGAGTTTATTTTATCTTTATTAAAACAAAGGTTTATGGTATCTTGATTAAAACTGCTAATTCACGACAAGTAAAATGATGAAGACAGTTGATAGAGAGTTTGGATTGAACGGATACCTTTCCATATAATCAATATGTAACGTAAAGAATCACAACATGTATAGGGTAATTGACTTCAGGGTACATCTATGCACAAGTTTATTTTAAAACATATATGAAATAAAACATGTTGATCACACGTGTTGGTCTTTAGCTAAATCCGCATGTGAAAGTTGATACCGTGTTCATAGTTGTGGTGATTTAAAACGGTTTCTGGAGAAACGTGAACACTAATTGAACCTGTACATTCAAGGCAAGCTTGAAGCTTCATGGCTTTGCATGATTTTGTATCCCCATCTTATTCTCCAGGAAATATGAAATATCGCATCAGATATCACCGTCAGCAAAAAACAATACATATATCAAGTATAATTATAAAAAACATATGTTGAATGCTTCATGGGATATTTAATATCCGTTCACAAATGACATAATATCAACTGTAATTTTATGAAGAAATCATATAGATATCTTGATTACAAACAGTTAGCACTGCATAATATACTAACGGTTGGTGGGAGTATATTGCCATATACCGAAACGTCCATTGTCCATTTATAGCTATAACTTTTGTCAAAACTGTATCTGAACCATTATTGTTAATGTACCACTTCGATGATAACAAATGCATTTTATCCAATTTGCATGTGAAAGTCGATACCAAGCTCATATCTGTTGTGATTTTATAAAATGGTTTCTGGAGGAAACTTGAATACACAACCCATTGACTGATATCATGAGCATTGTGTATGTGTGTGTGTGTGTGTGAGAGAGAGAGAGAGAGAGAGAGAGAGAGAGAGAGAGAGAGAGAGAGAGAGAGAGAGAGAGAGAGAGGGGAGGGGTGTTTGATAATGATTTTGAGGAGGTGCCGGTGAAGGAGGTGCATGATGATCTGGATGGTGAGGGTTATGACGAAAGGAGAAGGAGGGGAAAATGGGAGAGAAGGAGGGTAGTTGATGATATTTCGATTTTTTAATTGTTATCATTTATATTTGTCTGAATTAAACAGGATGACTGCATGAACGTTAAGATCACCAGATTCAAAGATCATGGTACTGCCAGGGTTGGTTCCAGGGCTGGGTCAGTGGAGTCATTCTGGGAGCATCAGGAGGGACATTAGTCTACTACATAGTAGACGCTCATTACTGTGGACGAACGGTCTTTTATTGGAGTAGCATTTCTCAAAACCGTTATTCAATAAACCTAACATTTTGGTATTCGGATTGCTTCACTAGACACAACACGAGCTGGACTAGGGGGTCCACATGTGGTGACTCTTTTGAGTCTACAATGCTTTTGTAGACGCTGTTGCTGTTCAAATCTTCATATGAATAAATTATGTAATACAATCGGGTTACCCCAGTAATAAGCAGCGGAAGTTTCAAGAATCCAACTGAATTTAACTTGATCCCCTATCTTAACAAGTCGCCTCGATTACAGGAATGACTGGGCCGAAATTTGGAATAATTTAAGAATAAATTAAAATTTAAGCAATGAATAATACAAGGAAAAGGACCTGTCACAATTGTTCAAAACAGTTCACATAATTGACAAGGTACGCTTGAATTTTGCATAAATCCAGATATGTGTACAATTCTGAAACACCACTTTCCTACCTAACCACTCCTAACGAAGGACCTTTACACTTTGATATTTCTTACAGATATATGCGATAACGAGTGATGTCTTTGTGATGTAATGACACCGCCTCCAACGTTATAGGCTATTTAAGATAAGATATAAGTATCACATCTCACATGAAGTTTCTTCAGCACACACCCACACCAATATAATTATAACTAGTGTCTATAATAATGTGCACAAACATCTTTTTATACAGCAAAAATACACATTTAAACCTTTTCTGATGTTATAATAGTTTACTTATGTTACCTGTATAAGCATCGTAACAAAATGTCATAGCATCAATAAAAAGTCAAGACAATGCGTTCAAAGTAACTAAAAGTATTAATGAAGTATGACTGCATCTGATCTGTCCGCATATGTAGAATTATTCTGAGGGTAACATATCTGTTGATGTCATATGCCTACGTAATGACGTTCGAGTGGATTCTCCTCGTTTCCCATTCTGGAACTGTGTCTCTGTAGAACTGACGGCTATGATTGTCTCCGTCTCTCTTTGACATAAAGCCACATTGACGTATGTCCAACGTCACGTGAACAATATTGTCAGCAGTGTTCGTCACGTTGCAAAATATTTTCAATCAATAATGCTTTTGAAATTTACCAGTGCATCGCGTTCAGGTTTGGTATTAAAATGGCATGAAAGATGTCATCGATACATTCAACCAGCTGATTTTAAATCAGTCCCCTTTCAAAACAGCATTTGAAGAAAGGTGATAAATATGCACACAATTTTGAAAAGATATGGTTACAAAGGTCTTAACAAAGAAGGGATATGTAAAACGATTGACAATAGGATATGTTACGTTTGATATTTGAATACGTGCCAGAATGTTGCAGAATAGCACGTACACGTGTATGAATAACTACGCATTCTGCAAATGGCTGTGAATTTCATGCACTTTCTTCATTAGCTTCCCTGATTTCAATTGCGTTCTGTTTTGTCAGTGTGACTGACGGTTTGTAAAGTAATTCGGCCTCCTTCTCTCTTTGACAAACACAAACACTCACAATGGAAGAAAGTAGAAGCCTAGAAGCAAGGTTTGTCGGTTAATGGAACTTGTCATTTACGGTTATATGCTGCTGTTGCTGTAGGGCATGATTTGATTTACTATGTATTGCACATGGGGTATTATTTACAGAGGACAATGAGGATACAACATCATCCGTAGCCTTAAATATTCGAGAAGTAAAATGTCCAAGATTTCCTTAGTTACGCTGTGGAACTCTGGAACTGAATTTAAAGAAATTGAAAGGAAACATTTAAGAATCTCTTAACCACACTGTGAAATAAAAGCTTAGTGATGCAGGACTTTTTCTCATATAAAATAACCTGCTTGACAGATATAATTCATTTAGAGACTTTTCCTCTAACATGATGAAGGTGGTCTTCTGTCAACCTGTTTATGGGTAAGTAAAATGTGGCGCAGGATGTACAGTTATTGAGCGTGTATATTGGTGGAAATATACACCGAGTTCCCGGTTTCATGTACATGTATAGAGAACACAGGCATATGGCAAGACATTCTTATATTAGAACCAGTTAGTCGCATTGACCAGTATTACGAGGGTTTTGTCGTGAATTGTAGTTAACTTTACATTGTTCATTATTTCGGTTTTGAAATTGGGTGAGTTGGGTTTCAGGTCACTTGACCAGTATTTCAATCTGTAATTTATATAGTTGGGTATACACATATACATTTGAACATAATTTGTTGTAGTTGATTGAGACGGACTCAGTATCATTTTGAGTTTCAATTTAATGAGTTGGGTTTTTCGTCACTTCCGTTACGCGCAGTATCAAATCAGATCAGCTTATTCTGACATATTTGGATGTCATTCACTAATTCTTCCTGGTCATGGGTCAAGAGAGAAGATGCTTCCGGATTCCGAATCAGTTCCCTGGACAACCAAAGCACTGAGCAGAATAGATAGATAGGTTTTTTTATCCTAACTGGTTGCAAAAAGGTTAATGCACCCCTTCCACACATCCCTGAACTCCTTGTGGTATCTGGTCGTATCCAAGCCTTAAATTATAATAAATAAATTAATATCCGATTGTGTAAGGACAACAATAATATTAAATGTAATTCGCAGATTAAACATTTTTTATGACGATTCCTACATTGCCCACAATAGCAATCCCTATGATACTGGTGTGCCAAGAGCATGTCTGCCACTCCTGTTAACATGGAACCAAAGTAACGGAGGTGTAAAGTTTCAAATACCTTTTATAAAACAGGCAATTTACTACACGTAAAATGATGAAGACAATTGAAAGACAGCTTCGGGTGAACGGATACATTTACACATAATCATTTACATATAATATTTAAAGAAGCACAGAATATTGAGTTTCAGGAAAAATATATGCATATGTGTATTCTATAAAGATAGATAATTTAAATACTGATGATAACAGATACCCTAAATCTATATTTTGCAAGTGCAAGTTGATACCATGCTCATATTTGTTGTGATGTTGTAAAATGGTTTCTGAAGAACAAACCAATACCTATATCAAGTATTATTGTAAAAAAAAACAGTTGAACGCTTCACAGAGAATGTATCACTCGTTTACAAATTGGAAAATCCACTCTAATTGTATTAAGAAGCACATATCCTAATATCAACATCATTTGCACATAGCATTGCACAATATATTCACAGTAATTCAATGAGTGAATAATACCACCTACCCCAATTTAGTGTCCATTGTCCATTAATAGCTATTGCCAATGTTGGCACGAATGTACAAGAGTCACAAATCGGAAATATTCAAATGGATACATCCCCGCTAAATGTCAGCTTCTGAGTAAAAGTACAGCCCAATTTAAATGCGTTATTTTTTTCATTTAAGTATCCTAGTCTCGTCAGGATCCAATTTTCCCACTGAGGCAAACAATGAACATTGGGAACATTCTATCACCTTGGCATTAGATTACTTTTTGTCATTCACATTGTACTATTAAACGTATTCCGTCACCCACATTCCAACACACCCATCCACCCACATACTCACTCGTTCTCACATGTTCATTTTGACATTATTGTAGCTATAAATTATTTAAAAAACTAAACTTTAAATTAAATGCTGTTACTACCGTATTTCCTCAATGAAACGTCAGGAATCGAATAAACGCTGTGGTACGGGATATCTGAAAGATTAACCATGAGTGAAAGAGTATGAGTTTACAGTGAAGGGTAATGTTGATTCCGCTTTCCTTTGCTTTTTAATGTTGGATTAATTCATCTTCCATTTGGGAAAATTGAAACTGTTAAAGCCGTTGGCATATGATGATCCTAACTGAGCACATCATTGTGATTTCAAATTTCAATATTAAAGTTCCTAATTTTATGTTAAGAACATCAAAATCCAAGATATTCAGACTTAGAGGAGCAGTGGAGCATTCAAAGAAAATTGATATCATTATTGTGTTAGCGTTTTTTTCGTGGGCATTAACACGTTTGATTACTGTTCGTTATATAAGTCCCATTAATACACAGTTTAGTAACAATATTAATCGTATACGTTGGGCGTGCAGTTGACAAATTCATACATTTTATTAGTATTTCAATACAGGGACATTCACGAACTACAGCTAAACGCCACCGTGCCTTGGCAATGATAATACATCAGTGACGTAATAACGAGGATCTTATAGTGAGTGAGTGAGTTTAGTTTTACGCCGCACTCAGCAGTATTCCAGCTTTATGGCGGCGGTCTGTAAATAATCGAGTCTGGACCAGACAATCCAGTGATCAACAGCATGAGCATCGACCTGCGCAATTGGGAACCGATGACATGTGTCTGACCACCTGACCACCCGATCACGTTAGTCGCCTCTTACGACAAGCGTGGGTTACTAAAGGTTCATTCTAACCCGGACCTTCACGGGTCCGAGGATCGTATAGTGATACTACAACTATATCCTGAATTACGCGACACTGATAAAATCATACTGACGTTACGACGAACACGTAGCAATAACTACAGCTAAACGTCATTGTGACGTTATGACGAAATCACGAATTGCTGATAGCCATAGTGATATGACAATGACGACAATGATGGCGTCGTCAGTATCGGGAGTTATCCTCAGTTTGAGAACAACGCGGAGGATGAGCTTATAAAAATTCCTTAGGAGAAATAACACATCTAAAGGAGTCATCACGTATCACAGGTCATTCCACCCACTTAGGCATTGTCTTGTAAATATACACACAGTAGCATTCCCGCTATCTCTGGTTTCCTTTTCGGATATTCTCAGATGACAAATCAGTAATGTGTTAAATGATGCAAACAGAACTCTCCTAAACACGCAATTATTCGGATCATCTGTATGTCAGCCGATCAGGTGTAAATTTTACTTGAGAAGGTTTAGGTAGATTACTTTTGTTGATAGCCTTCCGTGTCTTAATCATAATGGGTTCATGTTATAACATAGCTGTTTCGTCCAAAGTTTGTAACTCAGTGAAACACTCAACACATTGTGGAAATGATGAATCATCTCAAGTAGTGACAGCGAAGAATGTCGAATCATTGTCACCTTAAATTTGAGCCTTTAATGTTGTTGGATTATATCACGATATGTAGGCGAGAAGGTGGTTCCATTTCAATCCCTTGTCAGATGATGGTTATCAGATACATGGTTTCATGATGAAGTTTAACATTTAGTTGTGAGTTAAAATGGCAAAGTAATCAGGATGTTTTCACCGAATCAAACAAGATGGCAGCTGAAGTAAGATGACTCCGTCCACAGCACTCTCGAGCCATGAATGAATACTCTTTAATGAATGAATACACTTTATTTCCCCCAATGATTTGGAGAGTACATTAGATTATATTACTTGTCAGTCGCACTGACAATAGAGAATACATATTACAATTCAATTCAACAGGGTTTCCACAACAAAAGAGAAATATAAAGAGCTGTATTTACATGGTGTGTGACATAATCTCACAGATATAATATACACCTTAAGTTCCATGAGCTGACATTTTTAGCCACGATGCTCATGAATGTTGCCCAGCTGTCAAGTGTCATATCATGGACCACATCCGTAATGGCACCGAGGTATGTCAGGACCTTAACTTCATCACTAGCAGTGTCCTCGAGTCTGAGATAGGTGTCAAGGTTGAGGTTATCAAACAACGTCTCGCCTAGCACATTTCTGTGTTCAATGAGGCTTTCACAGTAAAGCAATTGATGCTTAACAATGTCTTCACTTTCGCAGTCACAGAGCAGACATTGTCCCGGTGTTACAGGTAATATGCCGAGCTTAACCAGGGCATAAACAGGAGGAGATGCGATACCATACCATACACACAGATTCCAGAGACGATGTGGAGCAAGCTGGGTGTGAATATCACTAAACCTATGCATATCAGGACGTTGTTGCAAAGTGTTTCTCCATTTAATATTTTCAAATCTACTCAAGGTTCGTTGGACTGTGCTTTCCCATATACTTTTACATGGGATTTCTCCGGTTTTGATAAATTTGTCTAGTACGCCTGATAACCAATACTTCTTGGCTACGTTTAATAGATCATGTGTTATGGATCTGGTACTATGTGTGGTAGTGGTGGCATACTGGCACAGTCTCAGATAGAAGATCGGCTTCACAATGGTTGTGCCGGCTGCTCTACAGAGTCGTCCTAGGAAGAGAAGCTTCATCTTGTCTATTCTGCCCAGCATTGTCCATAATCCAAGGACCTGGATTGTAGCACCTGTAGACGACCTCTTGTGGAGATTCTGGACTCGCCGCGCAAAGTACCGTTGCAAAGTTTCCATTTCGTTGATTTCACAATTGCTGATATTTGGCCAGAGTTCACATGCATAGAAAGCAGATGGGAAGATTACTCTTTGCCAGATATTCGAAGAAGATATTGGGCTAAATCCTCCAGCTCTGAGGCCAATTTCTCTTAGGGAGTTGATTTTCTGTCTTGCTTTAGTACAAGCTCGAGTAGTTCGTCCAGTTGCTTTCTCTGTGTGTATCAGGGAGCCAGCATAAATCGTGCTAGTATGGATCGGCAATGTCACGGCTCCAATTTTGAAGACAGATCTATTACATTGTCTTCTGTCGTTGATGAAAGACAAGACACAGCTCTTACTGGCGTTATATGTCAGTCTCCAGCGGAGGGCATATTGGTGGATAGCAGCAAGGGACATGAAGGAGTAGGTCAAGGTCGTGTGCTCTCAGCATGGATGTTCCTAGTCTATATCAATGACCTGATATCCCAACTTGATGATTTACAATACGGGCTAATCGTTGGTAAGGAGCACATCCCCTCAGTATTATTGGCTGATGATACTACTGTTGCCAGTACTACTGCGCATGGCCTGTGTCTATCTCGATAATATGAAATTGCCTCCTTTAATACATATGTGGTTACACTGGCTCCATGCTCTTTCCGGAATCCACACTGGAGGCGATGTGGGAAATCAGGATTTACAATTTTGATGTAGGATTCCAGTCTGTCAAGCAACAGTCTATCAAACACCTTTCCAATCACTGATATGAGAGTGATACCGCGATAATTAGCTGGGTTGCGTTTGTCTTTGTTATTTCCTTTATGTATTGGAATAATAGTTCCAGTTCTCATCATGACAGGCGTGTGACAGGAGCTGACGATGATATTATAGAGGTGCGCCAGGTGTTTAAACAGAAGAGTGCCGGCATAATGGAGATGCTCCGCAGTAATACAGTCAGGTCCCGGAGACATTTTTTTTCAGCTTCTTAATAATTGCTTTCACTTCATTGGATGTAATATCTGTTTGGATCGTTCTCAAGTATGCCACTTTTTGCTATATCACTCACTTTTGATTTCGTTTCCTCATAAAAGTCCTTGTCGAACTCAGGCTTGTCGAGAGGTGACAGCAGATCCCCATAGTAATCAGACCACATGGTGCAGATTTCCTCAGGTGTGCTAGCTGTCTTGTCTTAAATTTTAGCCTTTAATGTTGTTGGATTATATCACGATATGTAGGCGAGAAGGTGGTTCCATTTCAATCCCTTGTCAGATGATGGTTATCAGATACATGGTTTCATGATGAAGTTTAACATTTAGTTGTGAGTTAAAATGGCAAAGTAATCAGGATGTTTTCACCGAATCAAACAAGATGGCAGCAGAAGTAAGATGACCCCGTCCACAGCACTCTCGAACCATGCGCGTGTAGATGTCTAATCGCTGTTATTTATCTTACACCAGTAGGAGTGGCATCGGGATGGGCATATATTCAGTGGTCATTGGTGTTGTTGTGTGTATATTACAACCTCGTTAGTCTTGACTATTCCCCGAGGTCTTTCCCCAGATGGTAATTTCACTGAAATGCCATCTCTCAAATCCGTTAATCCAGACATTTTGTTATCCGACTTCTTGTCTGGTAACCAAAGGTCCGTATTAGCAGGTTTCATTTTATTTTCAAATACCTCGTATCTGTTATTCTGTTACAGTGTCATGTAAATAATGTAGTGGAAATAACATATTTCTGGGAAATATGTTAATAGTTCTCAAAGGTTGATGCATTAATCTGGACGTTTCGGTTTTAAAATCATACATACATACATACATACATACATACATACATACATACATACATACATACATACATACATACATACATACATACATACATACATACATACATACATACATACATACATACATACATACATACATACATACATACATACATACATACATGCATACATATTTGTAAAGCGCTTTTTATCAATGTAATTGCTCAAAAGCGCTATCTGAGTCCACTTTATCCATGTGCAGAGGTAAATAGGTGCGTCTTGAGTCCACTTTTAAAATTTGACAGTTCTGTTTCGGAACGAAAGATGGATGTTAAACTGTTCCAGAGGAAGGGTCCTGCTCTAGCGAAAGACCTGTCCCCATATGACTTAGTACTAGTTTGTGGTATTTCAAGGAGAGACTGGTCCCTTGAGCGGAGTGATCTAGTTAGGTGATATGGTGTCAGGGGATCCGAGAGGTATTTTGGAGCTAGACCGTTTAAACACTTGAAAACAAAGAGCAGGATTTTGTAGTCGATTCTGAAGCGAATTGGAAGCCAATGTAGAGTTTTGAGGGCAGGAGAGATGTGTTCAGTCCTTTTAATTTGACAGATCAATCGTGCGGCTGAATTGTGTGCCTTCTGTAGCCTGTAGAGGACTTGTTTTGGCACACCAGACAGCAAAGAGTTACAATAGTTCAAGCGGTATGTTTCATATGCTTGAACTAGAGCTTGTGCAGATTCCACATCCAGGTATCGACGGATCATAGATGCAGATGGAAATAACATTGGCGACAGACATTGCGAACATGGGGGTCCATGCTGAGGGCAGAGTCAAAGATTACACCAAGATTGCGAACATGTGGGCGCATTTTTATTGCAGATTCACCGATGCAAAACTGTGGAAGCAGAAGCGTTTTCTGAAGTCGAAGAGGGTGGAACACAATGAGCTCAGTTTTATCATCATTTAATTTAAGATAGTTCGATGGCATCCATTCTTGATACAATCAACACATTCTCTACTCTTGAAAAGGAGAACTTGGTTAAAGATGCGTCAGATGGCTTGAAGGATAACTAGACTTGTGTGTCATCGGCATAGAGGTGCATACTTAAGTTGTAGGACCTTACAATATCACCGAGGGAAGATGTGTAGCATGTGAAAGGTAGGGGCCCTAGGACGGAGCCCTGAGGCACTCCAAACTTCAAGTACGTTGCCTCTGACCCTTCACCCTGAATGACAACTGCCTGCTTCCGGTCTGTTAAGTAGGAGACAAACCACCTTAATGCAAGATCTTTGACATTAAACCTGTTTTCAAGGGAAGAGAGTAGCACAGAATGGTCGACAGTGTCAAAAGCAGCTGAGAGATCCAGCAATACAAGAATGACCGCTCCATCGGTGTCTATGCCTCTTAGGATGTCGTTCTGAACCTTCAGCAATGCAGTTTCCGTGCTGTGGAAGGATCGGTAGGCAGATTGGCACTCTTCATAGAAGCTGTTTCTGCTCATATGGTCTCTGAATTGAGAAGCAACAATGCGCTCAATCAGCTTAGAAATGAATGTCAAATTGGATATTGGTCTGTAGTTTTTTAACAATTCGTGATCGAGATTCTTCTTCTTTATGAGAAGAGTGATAATTGCTGTCTTCCGTTGAGCAGGCATTACACCTTGGCTTAGCGAACTGTTGGTGATATACGTCCAGATAGGAAGAAGAGATTGAATGGTTTGTTTCAAGAGCCACGTTGATAATGGGTCAAGCAAACATGATTTCGCTGGACATTTGGAGACAAGTTTGGACATTTCATCTTCCGTCACAGATCCAAATGAGGACAAAGGAAGGGAGTTCGTGATTACTGGAACTTTCGCGGCATCATGGTGATATTTGAAGGATTGGCGTATGATGTTGATCTTGTCAGTGAAGAAGCCCGAAAACCGATTAGCCATTTCATCAATGGATGTGTGAGATGGGAGAACAAGAGAGTTCCGTTTAAACAACAAGCTGTTGGCAATTCTGAACACTTCCTTCTGTCCAGTAGCTGTATTACTGGCATCTTTATAGAAGTCTGATTTTGCAGCCTCAATCAGTGATGCTAATGCATTACACTGTTCACTATGCATCTGTTTGTGGATGGTCAATTTAGTTCTCCTATACTGACGTTCCAGCTTGCTTCCTCTTTGCAGCATGCATGGATGTTATCATTATACCACGGAGACTCAGGATGGGTTGTGATGGTACAGGTTTTGACAGGTGCATGTTGGTCCGCTAGCTGTCGGAGCAGTGAATCGTACATGTCCACAGCGTCAGAAACAGACATGCCTTTTTAACTGACACATGCTGTTGATATATCTTCACCGAGAGACTCTATGTCAACGTTTTTCCATTTCCGGTACGTGACAACATTCCTCTATCTTTTCTTGACTCTGATGTTCACAGTAAAGATAATACATATCAAACTGGTTAGGTGGGACACCAATCTGCAAATGTGCAACTAAACCTGACACAGTAAACTAACTGACGTCATTTACACTGACATTGGCAAAATCCAGAAAGGTTTAAAACAGCAAAAAAGTATCCAGTAAAGATGATATTTTACAATGTATGGAAAACGACATTGGGAATCTGGAATCTGATACAGCTGATTTTAATTCGACCCCTTTCCAAACAGTATTGAAGGCATTTGGAAAAGTATCCAATTTTGAAAAGAAACAATTACCAGAATTTCGAGGATCGAGGTCGGAATTGTTCACAACAATTCATATAACGGTCAGTGTAGAACATGGTACGTAAATGACTTGTTTTCGGAATTAAAAGTATATGCGCAACTGCTTACTCATATTAGATTCCGGTAGATGCAATTGACAAACATCGTCTTATACTCTATTTATCACCATGTAATCTAATGATCACATTTCTTTTTACCTGGCAGTATTAAATTTGTATCTCATGATAGCAAACATTTCATCATATAAATACCTGTGCTGGTATGTCAAGCGATGTATTTTCGTGTCTTTGTACAGGAGCGTCATAAAGATAAGCCACGGTATTGTCTGCCAGTCCGTTTCGATATGAAATATATATGTTTCAGACAGCTACGAAGTTAATGGGTGTGAATTGTATCCACTTGTTATTATTCCAATGGTTCCTCAAAGGGGGTAAATGTACTGTAAAATTAGTGTCCTCCTCAGAGGGTACGTAAGTCCTAAAACATTCAAAGTAAATTTAAACTGACCACTTTTTTCATCGTAGAATATGTGTGTTTTAATGTATGTCTACATTTGTCTAAATTGCTAACATCTGATGGGATGGTGTAAATCCAGCTAGGGTACATGAAGGAACAAAGACACTGTAAGTCTACATGGTCCCTAGTATGGCGACCCTAATAATTATAGAGGTATATCCCTCATTGACTCTATTTGTAAAATATTTACTTCTATTTTGAATAAACGCCTTCAGAAATGGTGCGATATTAATGAAATTATTCGTGAGTCCCAAGCAGGTTTTAGAGCTAATTATTCTACAACTGATCATATATTTTCACTCCAGGCTTTAATTCAGAAATATTCTTGTAAAAAGAAGGGTAGGTTTTACTGTCTTTTTATTGATTTTTCCAAAGCCTTTGACTCTATTAAGCATGATGTTTTACTTCAGTCCCTCTCTGAAGTTGGTATATGTGGTAAAATTGTTAATGTTGTAAAACCAATGTATCAGAATTTATCAGCTTGTGTTAGAACATCAAAAGGTTGGTCTAAACATTGTTTTTTTTGCAATATTGGTACCCGTCAGGGATGTGTTTTAAGCCCTCAATTATTTATTATCTTCATTAACAAGTTATGTACTTTAATGGAACTGGAGGGTGGTTCAGGTGTAACTGTTTCATCAGATTTTAATAATGTATGTTGACTTATGTTTGCTGATGATGTCTCGGCACTGTCTGATACATGTAACCAATTACAGAAAAAGATTAATGTTCTTGAGAAATCTTTTACATTCACTGGTATGTCAGTAAATCTTAAAAAGACTAAGATTCTTGATTTTAGAAATGGTAGGCCTCTAAGAGATTATGAAAAATGGTGTTACAATGGTAAACAAATTGAATCTGTATCTTTTTATAAATATTTAGTACTTGTATTTACACCAAAACTTGTATGGAGTAAAGCCCAGACATATCTAGTTTCTCAGGCCAATAAGGCATTATTTCCTGTAAATAACTTCCAAAGAAAACTGGGTGGTGTCAATTGTAAAGATTTGTTTAAAATATTTGATTGTATGATCTCACCTATATTATGTTATGAAGCTGAAGTTTGGGGCACCAGTTATTGTAAACTCATAGAGTCTGTACAAATTTAATTTTGTAAGTATTTCTTAAAAGTTGGTAAATCAACTTGTAATAATGTGGTACTTGGAGAATGTGGTAACCTCCCATTACAAATTGTATATATGACTAAGGTTATCAAATATTGGTGTCATTTATTGTACTTACCTCCAAACAGACTCCCAAAACACTGTTACAAAATGCTGAAATCATTAGATGATGTTGGACGTGTAACTTGGGCAACTAATGTTAAACATATTTTATTTACTTATGGTTTTGGCAATGCATGGGTCAGTCAGGATATTGGCAATGTTAAGTATTTTTTGTTTCTTTTTAAACAAAGACTGACCGATAATTTAAAGCAATCCTGGTATTCTTCCATTGAAAATTCACATAAAACTGTTTATTATTGTCAGTATAAAACTCTGTTAGATGTAGAAAAATACTTAAATTGTAATATTTATCTAAATTTGAGATCTGCCCTTTCAAAATTTAGATGTTGAAACTTTCATTTAGCAATAGAGACTGGGAGATATGAAAATATTGCTTCTAATGTAAGATTTTGTTTATTTTGTAAATCCAAAGGTATGAATGTTGTTGAAGATGAGTGGCATATTTTGTATATTTGTGAATGTTTCTCTGATGTTCGAGAGAAATATATTGTGAAATATTTAAGTAAGCCGCCGACGATAAACAACTTTATACATATTATGCAATCTGCTAATGTCGATGTGATTAAGAATGTTTCTTTATTTTTATATTATGTACAAATTAGAATTAAGAGCAGAACATTTTTATAAATCATTGTGTACCATTCATGTGATGTGTGATCATGCATTTGACTGTATTATGGGCCAGTGGCCTTTTACTGAATAAAACTGTCTGTCTGTCTGTCTGATCTACCTTCAGCTGTTGGCAATCTATATAGCCTGTTTTTATATTCTATTGTCTTTTGTAGTTAAATCATTTTATATTTACATACTAGTTTTGTATTCATAACTGTGATATTCTAGTTGTTTTACTGTCCTTCGTTGATATGCTTTTTATAATTTACATTATTTATGGTAAAATTAAAACATATTTTAGTCACGATATGGCTGAAATAATGCCGATTTGACTGTACATAATAACTCACTCACTCACTATCCCACTGGTATAATATTTATATTCATATTTATTTATTTACTTATACTGTATAAGCTGTATTAGCTTCCCCCATTTCAATTGTGTTGTTTTGTGTTAGTCTTTAAATGTGCCTGTGAAATTAACGGTTAGAAAATGGTATCCGCCTCCTTTTGACAAACGGCAACATTGTGAAATAAACGCCATGATTTCATTATGGAAGAAAGTGGAAGCCTAGCAGCAATATTTGTCAGTTAATCGAACTTGTCATTTACGGTTATATTATGCCGCTGCCGCTGGGCATGATGTAATTTACGATGTATTGCACATGAAATAATGGAGATAATAATGACAACAAACTTCAACATCATCCATAGCCTTGTGTAAATGTACCGTTAAATGTACGGGATTTTCTCTGTTCAGGACTACACATTTAGCAAAATAAGGAAGGAAATAAGCAGCGTGATTTCCACCCAAAACAACCATTTCCTGCTTTCTAAAAGACTTTTACTTCAACATAATGTCCTGTTTCCGGAACATGTTGTGTACCACAGTGTCCCGTTCATGGCTCTGAGGTGATCTAACATGGACTAACACTATGATCATTTTGGACCCGTGAAGGTCCGGGTTAGAATGAACCTTCAGTAACCCATGCTTGTCGTAAGAGGCGACTAACGGGATCGGGTGGTCAGGTTCGCTGACTCGGTTGACGCATGTCATCGGTTCCCAATTGCGCAGGTCGATGCTCATGCTGTTGATCACTAGATTGTCTGGTCCAGACTCGATTATTTACAGACTGCTGCCATATAGGTGGAATATTGCTGAGTGCGGCGTAAAACTAAACTCACTCACTCACTGTGATCATTTGGTGTAACCTGGCCCAGAAGCTAATTAATATGATGCTAAAGTTGGCTATAGTCTTCCGTAAAGTTCAAGTTTCATTGTGATCTGCCACCCACGTTTCTTGCAACGTGTCGCTTACAGAATGACTTGGAGAAGACGAGAGAAAGACGAAACTGTGGTGGTCCTGAAATTTGAAACTGTGTGGGACATTTAGCGTAACTGATCCTTGTATGATACTGTTAGATACATTTTTAGTAGCACTTACCATTTTCACATTTAGTAGAATCTGCTTCTGGCTTGGACAGACATTTCAAATCTTGAATGTCAGTGCTAAGAAGTCCCAGGCTTAACGTTCCTCAGGTAGTGTAAAGTTTGTTTTAAAGAGAAAATAGTTGTGAAACTTTTAAGAATGGATCACTGAAAAGTACATGTAGTGTCACGAACTTTTCTCTCCAGTCGATACTTTATTTTGTTGTCTTGAGTAGACTCATCCATCCGTAAAATTTGTTGAAGTCGTTTGATGTCCTTCAACAACACGACAGTCCAGTCATGTTCTACGTGTAACTTTGTGCTATCACCATGGTACTCCATGGGGCAGCGTATCTTAATATCAATAATCAATAATATCACTTGGCATTTGCCACAGATGAAACATAGAAGATGAAGTGTAAAACAACTACATGGAAATAGTGACGTCATTATCACATGTTACACAACAAACTGAGTGTGACGTTATGACAAGTTGATGGAATAAAGTCGTTTTGAATTCACAATTAATCATGCTTAGTATCAACTAGACAATTATGACTGTAAAACGGTTAAAATGCTCTATCAAGTACCTTAATCCTCCTGCCACCAACATCCTGTGAATCCAAGGAATACCGATGGTGTATACGAGTCAGAAGTAAAAGCTATTAATCCCTTTCCTTATCCATTAATGTTCAGAGCAGAGTATGTTGTACGATTCTGGCTGTACCATGCGCAAGTGAATCACTATCAAATATACCCGTGAAGATCCGGGTTTGAATTGGTCTTCAGTAACCCATGCTTGTCGTAAAAGGCGACTAACTGGATCGGGGTTGTCAGGCTCACTGACTTGGTTGACACATGCCATTGTTTCTCAGCTGCGTACATCGATGCTCATACTGTTGATCACTGGATTGTCTGGTCCAGATTCGATTGTTTACAGACCGCCGCCATATAGCTGGAATAGTGCGGCGTCAAACAACAAACAAACAAAACACAATTCAACAATGGTCATAACATAGGTTCGCAAGGAGGTGAAAATATGACAAACCTGTTAAGGGACAAGTCATATGTACACGAAACAGAGGCTTGTACTAATAGCTAAAAGAAGCACAACCATTTTTATAATCATGAGGGATGTCTGCTAAAATCAGAGAAATTTTCCTAAAAAACGCACGTTTACGTAAATTCATGTGTTTTAAGGAGCTGCAATATTAGTTTGTGTTTTATTTTATATGTAGTAGCCGAGTGTGTGATGTTGATCAATATTGCTAAATGCGGCGTAAAACACTTATTTCTCGAAAAACATTTCTACAAAATAGTAGATACATGACTTGTACATCCTCAGCATATATTCACCTTGAGTGAGTGAGTGAGTTTAGTTATTCACCTTACCAACGATACAGTTAATACATTCAATTCAAATTTCCTGTCTAATAACTAATAAGAAATGTTCTAATAAGTATACTCAATATGGTTAACACTAGACGTACGAACCTAGATCGTGTGAATATTTCATTGAAAGTGGCAAAGTTCGATCTACAATGCCATACTTGAACAGGATATGCTCTTCACTTCCTGTAAGTACTGTATCTGGTATTATCTGTATGATCTTAATGTATATAATTCCCGTTGGGCAGACCGATGTTAAGACGAGAACACCTATATGAAATCAGAATACAAATAAAGTTTATTAGGTGAGCTAAGATTTTACGTCTCATATGCATTATTTCAGCCATACAGCGACGAGATAAAGTTAATTCGGATTTTTGCAGTTACGAATGTTTGCTGATTCCATATTAATTTTGTGAACTTTTTAAATTGATTTGAATCATTTTCTGTTATAACGTCAAAATCATTACGTCACAGCTGATAGCCATTGCCAGAAGATCATAATCTATACTGAGAGCATTGATGTCGGAGTTTTATTATTCAATTTTCTAGGGTGGAGGGGTAGCCTAGTGGTCATCACTCCGAAAGCAAAGCTTCGATTTCCCCCATGAGTACAACGTATGAAGCCCATTTCTGGCGTCCGTACTGTAATGCTGGAATATTGCTATAGGCGGCGTAACACTAAACTCACTCACTCACTCATTACTACATTTTCTGTAATTTTAATTGTCATCGAGATACTCAGAATTATATTTTCAATGAAACAGGAATGGAACACAAAATATAATTTAGATAGAATTATGAATTATAGTTGCGTAATCTCATTGGGTGGTTGTGTTGCCTATTGGTTAAAATCCAGGCAGTTGAAATTCCGGGATATTCTGCCGTACATACACACTGACTCGGCCTCAAAGGCTGAGGTTTATGATGATGGCGGGTTTGCACATAGATCACGCTCGCAGCTTGTAGATTAATCTAAAAGACAGATTGATGATCCCAATGAATGAACCACTGACGTTAGAATAGAACTCTCACTCGCATGTAGCTATTGAACGTAAACATGGACATCTCTCATGGCTGTGGGTGGGAACATATACTCCCGGCCATTTTAGGTCTCTTATCTCAATCTGCTGAGATCAACAATTTGGACGCACTCAATCACTCATTCTTCTCTCATTCTCATTCTTCTCTCATTCCTCTCTCTATATCTTCTCTCTCTATATCTCTCTCTATATATATCTCTCTCTATATATACACATATATATATATATATATATATATTTAGACAGACACTAACGATACACACCATCACATTCAAACATCACACCCACAATCATCACCATGACATTTCGAGGAATTTCTCGCTCATAACATCTGTACAAATTGTTCATTTTAACACGTCGGTAGAGATGGAAGGTCATCCGAGATGAGTCACCTTTCAACTGCTTCTTACTCGTGACTTTAACAAAACAGGTTAACGCTTTGTGCAGTAAGATGACAGAATTTCAAAGTCTCAGCGGTCGTGCTCGCTGCCATGAAACATAGCCCATAATGAGGTTGTATTTTTTTGATTAAAGACGAATTTAAGGTTCATGGCGAACGCACTGTAAATTAATGAGAGACACACCAATGATTATTGTTGGCAACGCCCCACGGTGTCCTGGCACGACATTCGTTCGATGTCATTACACCCGATGAAAGTCATTTCTTTAAATGTCAATGGTATTAAGCTTTAGTAGTGTGTGAGCATGGTTTCAACAATATTCAAGCAATATCACGGCGCTGGACACCAGAAATGGGCTTCACGCATTGTACCCATGTGGGGAATCGAACCCCGGTCTTTGGCGTGACGAGCCATAGCTTTGACCACCAGGCTACCCCACCGCCCCTAAAGTTTTAGTGCACATATATGTACCTTTGTAGCATGATTAAAGGATTTGAATATCAAAATAAACTAAATACGCTACAGTAAAACCTAATCCTTAAAATTGTAAAGAAAATTCAGAATTATTTATCTTATAATCAGTTTGCTCCACTTTCAACTGTATTTCAGTTGTATTTTGGCCTATCAGCCATACGGGGAACGGTCGACGTCATGCAGGTCGCACAAAACCCAATGGTGAAAACCCCGAAAATGGGTAATAACAAACCTTGAAACGCAGTCAGAATGTATCACGGACTCGAACCTTCGGCCACTGGTTTCAGACACGGCATCCCCGAGTCCAACATTCCAACAGTATTAACAAAGATAAAACATGGCGTTAGTATCAAATTACATATTTCGTAACAAAATAATAAGTTTATTCAATAAGCCCTGTTTTAATATTTCGTCGGATGTGTTTACGTGAAAAATCTCATATCTGTACGAAATATATTCAGCGGTAAATCCGATCAGATCTTATCAAATCCATTTACCATCATCCCTGTTGCTGCACCAACATATCAATCAAAGTAATATAGGAAAACCTGATCGATAAATCCCCCTGTCTATATCCGTCAAGGTCCATCACATGTGTCCCTTGTATAGAAAAGTATACGTTACTCAGTGCAAATGTAATTGGGCCTAGATAGCTTCAACCTCTTCATATGCCGTCATTCAGAGCGGATGGTTGGGTTATTAAGCAAAGGGAGGTAACTCATGTTTGCTTGATCGAATTTGCTGGCGACAAAAGAGTGTTGATTAGGTTCAGGCTTGGAAGTGTCTTCCAGGGCTGCAAGATGGACATATTTGGTCAAGGGAGTAAAATTATACACTTCCGATTGGTCAGCATCTATAAATATCACTTCTAAATGAAATGAAGACCTCGGTCCTATATTCTTGCATTCCAAAGATGATCAACACGTTTGATTTCTTTATGCACCGAGACAATATTCGCTCCTCGAGCTTTTATGCTTAAATAAGGTCAGTTGTCGAGTATGTGCGTGATTAATCAGCGCATTGACCGATGGAATAATAGGTCATTTCTGAATCATATCTGTTCCTGTGGCAGTTGAGTGTTTACTTCAAAATTTTTAAACCGCGCAGATTCACAGCTTCAACATTGTAAACATATCCACCTGAAAGAAAGTGAAACACCGCTTACATTATTCAATAAACAACGCTTATTAAGAACGCGAACTGACTGATATACTCAACTGTCTTTATTAGTCCCGGGCAATTGCTGTATATTGTAGTCCAAATGCGTATAACGAACTACACTTATTAAGAACACGTTTATAACGAACTGACGGATATGCCGAACTGTCTTTATTAGTCCCGGCAATTGCTGGATATTGTAGTCCAAATGCATATAACGAACTACACTTATTACGATCACGTATATAGCGAACTGACAGATATACTCAACTGTCTATATTAGTCCCGGCAATTGCTGTATATGGTAGTCCAAATGTGTATAACGAACTACACTTATTACGATCACGTATATAGCGAACTGACTGATATACTCAACTGTCTATATTAGTCCCGGCAATTGCTGTATATGGTAGTCCAAATGCATATAACGAACTACACTTATTACGATCACGTTTATAACGAACTGACTGATATACTCAACTGTCTATATTAGTCCCGGCAATTGCTGTATATTGTAGTCAAAATGCATATAACGAACTACACTTATTACTATCACGTATATAGCAAACAGACTGATATACTCAACTGTCTATATTAGTCCCGGGCAATTGCTGTATATTGTAGTCCAAATGTGTATAACGAACTACACTTATTACTATCACGTATATAGCGAACTGACTGATATACTCAACTGTCTATATTAGTCCCGGCAATTGCTGTACATTGTAGTCCAAATGTGTATAACGAACTACACTTATTACGAACACGTTTATAACGAACTGACTGATATACTCAACTGTCTATATTAGTCCCGGCAATAGCTGTATATGGTAGTCCAAATGTGTATAACGAACTACACTTATTACGATCACGTTTATAACGAACTGACGGATATACTCAACTGTCTATATTAGTCCCGGGCAATTGCTGTATATGGTAGTCCAAATGTGTATAACGAACTACACTTATTACGATCACGTTTGTAACGAACTGACTGATATACTCAACTGTCTATATTAGTCCCGGGCAATTGCTGTATATTGTAGTCCAAATGTGTATAACGAACTACACTTATTACGAACACGTTTATAACGAACTGACTGATATACTCAACTGTCTATATTAGTCCCGGGCAATTGCTGTATATGGTAGTCCAAATGTGTATAACGAACTACACTTATTACGAACACGTTTATAACGAACTGACTGATATACTCAACTGTCTATATTAGTCCCGGACAATTGCTATATATGGTAGTCCAAATGTGTATAACGAACTACACTTATTACGAACACGTATATAACGAACTGACTGATATACTCAACTGTCTATATTAGTCCCGGCAATTGCTGTATATGGTAGTCCAAATGTGTATAACGAACTACACTTATTACGATCACGTATATAACGAACTGACTGATATACCGAACTGTCTATATTAGTCCCGGCAATTGCTGTATATGGTAGTCCAAATGCATATAACGAACTACACTTATTACGATCACGTTTATAACGAACTGACGGATATACCGAACTGTCTATACTAGTCCCGGTAATTGCTGTATATTGTAGTCCAAATGCATATAACGAACGACGGTTATAACGAACTAAAATGTTCCTTTCAGTTCGTTATAACCGTAGTCTGATATACCATATTAAATAATACCCGTGAAGATCCGGGCAAGAATTGATCTTCAGTGACTCATGCTTGTTGTAAGAGGCGACTAACAGGGTCGGTCAGGCTCGCTGACTTGGTTGACACATGTCATCGTATCCCATTTGCGTAGATCGATGCTCATGCTGTTGATCGTCTGGTCCAGATCCGAATATTTACTGACCGCCGCCATATAGCTGGAATATTGCTATAAAACGAAACTCACTAACCCATATCTAATAGCATTTGTTAATCCTATATGTAACACATTGTTTCACATTCACGTCCAGTTTACTATTCCGATTACCTTCATTCAGTGTGAAATAAGTGCAGTTATTTATACAGTGTTGATAGGTTATATTTCCTGATATGTGTGAACATAAAGAGTTTACGATACACGTGATTTGTGCATTATGTTGCCTTGCCTTTACTTCAACCTTCGCCATGTAACACAGCGTGACGCCCGTACTCGTGATTGACTTTATGGGAAAGATGCATTTTGTGATAAATAGTATGCCCCATCTTCAGCGTCACTTTCGTCACAAACACACGAAAAGGCAAGTCAATTGCCGGTGCAGGTGATCCTTGATTCTAGATGTATACAGAATATATTTCAGCAACCAGTAGCCTGTTCACCGGACAGATTGTATGTTTTTCCTCGTGGACTATATTTCGAAACGGATCCAAATAAATGAAATAGATAAATTATTTAATCACAAAATGTATGTTAACATTTTGTACGAAATTGTGTGCTTTACTAACTGATAATTATCCATTCACAACTTTTTATTGAAGCTAGTATATACACAGTACGTGGTGCTCAGTTGTCTCCAAGGATTTAGGGTTCGAATTCCCAGGTTGATTATCATTATCTTAGATGTTTTCAATATCCTATCCATGCTCCTTGTTTCACCAAGGGGTAAATGTCTACAACCTGTGCACGCCCACTTTTCTCATATATGATATAAAACTCCGTAATTCTGAGACATACCGTTCACCCAAACGCTTTACACACGTCACCAATGTCAAAGATCAAGGACGTCATCTAAACTAAATCAAAGTTCAGGGCGGGGGTTGTTTATCAACATGAAACCAAATAAAATACTTCACTTACAAATAATATACTGAACTGTAAACTTGCGTGGCATTGCTATCAACTTAACCGGTCCGGACACTGGCTCCAATAACTCAGATACGTAAACTGACAGTTGACTGCATATATCTTGCAATGCAAATACGCGTTCCATAGAGGTTCCTAAAGTCCTACGATAATTGGTAAATATATATGTAGACGATCGTACATCTGGTATAGACGGGACTGTCTGTGTTCTCTGAGCCGTCATATCTCTGCTTATGGGTCGAACATTTCTTGCGGTAATTTCTCCCTCTGTTGGTTACCTAGGGCTATTTCACGGTTGTCTGGCGTTAACCATTTCACGGCTGTCCTCTCTGAGCACGTCAATTCCGTAATGATGACCGTCGTTGTATATTGTGTTTGAAATCTGCTATAAACTGCTGCAACGTGAATAACTGGAACCGGTCATGCAGCCACAGTGTTGTAGGTCTTTTTTCCTGAATTCGTAACGATATACATGGGATTCTGAATTCAGTGTCATCAGATATCGAAAAAAGGAATGTATCTTTTGAGTGTTTTTTATCATTATTACTAATATTCACTCGGTGCAGTAAGTGTTCAATTACTTCAATCAAAGGAGCAAATAACACTGTCTGGCATAGACACAAAACAGGAGACAAATACAAAGACAGACAGATACAAACAGATTCAGGCACAAACATAAAGACACAGGCTTGTACAGAAACCAGATGCTGAGCAAGTGGCAGACACAAAGGCATACAGATGCAAGTAGACGGACACAGATGTGGAGTATACTAATATAGACACAGGGGGGTACAGACATACACTGACACAGATGTGGAGTACACTAATATAGACACAGGAGGGTACAGACATACACGGACACAGATGTGGAGTACACTAATATAGACACAGGAGGGTACAGACATACACGGACACAGATGTGGACAGACACACTACAACATACACGGACACAGGAGGGTACAGACATACACGGACACAGATGTGGAGTACACTAATATAGACACAGGAGGGTACAGACATACACGGACACAGATGTGGAGTACACTAATACAGACACAGGAGGGTACAGACATACACGGACACAGATGTGGAGTACACTAATACAGACACAGGAGGGTACAGACATACACGGACACAGATGTGGAGTACACTAATACAGACACAGGAGGGTACAGACATACACGGACACAGATGTGGGAGTACACTATATAGACACTAATACACGGACACAGATGTGGAGTACACTAATGTGGAGACACAGGAGGGTACAGACATACACGGACACAGATGTGGAGTACACTAATATAGACACAGGAGGGTACAGACATACACGGACACAGATGTGGAGTGGTACAGACATACACGGACACAGATGTGGAGTACACTAATATAGACACAGGAGGGTACAGACACACGGACACAGATGTGGGGTACACTAATATAGACACAGGAGGGTACAGACATACACGGACACAGATGTGGAGTACACTAATATAGACACAGGAGGGTACAGACATACACGGACACAGATGTGGAGTACACTAATATAGACACAGGAGGGTACAGACATACACGGACACAGATGTGGAGTACACTAATACAGACACAGGAGGGTACAGACATACACGGACACAGATGTGGAGTACACTAATATAGACACAGGAGGGTACAGACATACACGGACACAGATGTGGAGTACACTAATATAGACACAGGAGGGTACAGACATACACGGACACAGATGTGGAGTACACTAATATAGACACAGGAGGGTACAGACATACACGGACACAGATGTGGAGTACACTAATATAGACACAGGAGGGTACAGACATACACGGACACAGATGTGGAGATATACACACTAATATAGACACAGGAGGGTACAGACATACACGGACACAGATGTGGAGTACACTAATACAGACACAGGAGGGTACAGACATACACGGACACAGATGTGGAGTACACTAATACAGACACAGGAGGGTACAGACACATACACGGACACAGATGTGGAGTACACTAATATAGACACAGGAGGGTACAGACATACACGGACACAGATGTGGAGATGTACACTAATATAGACACAGGAGGGTACAGACATACACGGACACAGATGTGGAATACACTAATACAGACACAGGAGGGTACAGACATACACGGACACAGATGTGGAATACACTAATATAGACACAGGAGGGTACAGACATACACGGACACAGATGTCGAGTACACTAATATAGACACAGGAGGGTACAGACATACGCGGACACAGATGTGGAGTACACTAATACAGACACAGGAGGGTACAGATATACACGGACACAGATGTGGAATACACTAATATAGACACAGGAGGGTACAGACATACACGGACACAGATGTCGAGTACACTAATATAGACACAGGAGGGTACAGACATACACGGACACAGATGTGGAGTAAGGTTAAGTCAAAAATGGCAACCTTAAGTTTAAACATACATCAAAGTAAAGGTCTAGTACTTTTCTTATTGTATTTTGCCCCTCCGTTTACATCAAATTCTATTTCATTGAAGTGTTTTTTGTGACTTCAACGCATTCAGGCTTTCAAAGCAACGTCACGATACATACCAAGCTGTAGATAATGTCACATTTAAAGTATAACAGCTTGGATGTACGGTAGCCAGGTTGTTAAAGTATTTGCTCGTCACGCCGGGTTTGGTTCCCTTAATGGTTCAATATGTAAAACATCTTTCCTTTTCCCCTATTGAAGAAACATTGCAGTGGCGTAAAATCATACTCAACCACTCCACACGCCATTTTAATTGGATAATGTTTTGATCGGCCACATTTCGATCCAGTATTCGCCTTGCTTGTTTGTTGTTTAACGTCGCACTCAGCAATATTCAAGCTATGTCTCAGCGGTGTGTAATTAATCGAGTCTGGACCAGACAATCCAGTGATCAACAGCATTAGCATCGATCTACGCAAATGGGATACGATGACATGTGTCAGCCAAGTCAGCGAGCCTGACCACCCGATGCCGTAAGTCGCCTCTTACGACAAGCATGGGATGCTGAAGACCTATTCTAACGGTCCTTACGTTGTCCTCAAACGCGTAGTGAAAATACGTGACCAAAATGTTAGTATCCATTTTGAAAGAACCCTGAGAAAAACATTCCACTCTAAAGTTATAATATTTTTCTTTCCATGTGGATCAGCACACCATCTTTCAACGGAATTCTCTAATTGCCAATTAAATCAAGCAGGAATCGTCTTTTTTTTTACTGCAAAGTCAACTTCTAGCAGACTGTGTAATATTGGCCGGAGGCGTGGTCAAAGCAATTAAAACCCTTGGTTCATGTGTACGTGCACCGTGTTAAGGAGTTCTGAAACATTCCAGTTTGCAAATCAAACATGGTATGTTTTTACAGAGCTGACATCGGATAAAAACATGTCCTCTGTTATTGTCATGTTCAAAGAAAAATTATGCCACTTTCAAATCACACTTAGGTATTATGAAAGACGTGAAACATCTAGATGAGAGAGATATTCCTCTTTGTTCCTCGGCGGTACAGGTGCCTTGACAACATGGTAGATTACACTTGGTTTCGTTAAGTACGTAGGTGCTGCTTTGTACCAGCCCACCAAGTGCTTAAATCGTCATATTAAAAGACAGCGTTCGAATCCGTAAAATAAGTATAACGTATGAAGCCTTGTCTTAGTGTCACCCGTAGTAAAGCATGTGCTTGAAAGAAAGCTAAGTTTAATTTTGGAGTGTGCTGTAGAAATTGTTGTAAATTTATTTGTAGTGACTGGTTGTGTTATAGCTAATTCACAGACTCACTCTTTCACTCGTGCTAAGTTACAATTGGGATTACACATTCTCATTAAGTACTTTGTGTGAGTCCTATGAAAGTGTTATAGCTAGTGGACAGACTCACTCTTTCACTCGAGATAAGTTACAATTGCGATTAAACATTCTGATTAAAATGCAGTTTCTCGCACTGTTTGTCGGTCCTATGATAATGTTGTAGCTGATTCACAGACTCACTCTGTGAATTATAGCTAATGGTCAGAGTCACTCTTTCACTCGCGGACCGCCTCCGTGGTGAAGTGGTTAGAGCGTCCGCCCGGAGAGCGGAAGGTCGCGGGTTCGATCCCCGACTGAGTCATACCAAAAGACGTTAAAATATGGTACTTGTTGGTCCCTGCCTGGCGCTCGGCATTAATGGGTACAACAAGGACTTTGGAGTCAGTATAATGTGTCTGATTGGGGAATCCATGCTTCACTGCGGCATGGTATCTCAGTGGGCTAGCACTATAAAACCAGCTTAAGTCTGGGCTAGTACAAGCAGCCGCACATACACACACACACGCATGCACATCGTCATATGAGCGAAATATTATCAAGCACGACGTTAAATCCAATTTCACCTCACCTCACCTTTAACTCGCGATAAGTTACATTTGGGATTACGCATTCTCATGAAGACACAGATTCTATAACTTGTAAGAGTCCCATCTAGGAATGTGTAATGCCAAACTATTTGGTACTGCCATATCGATACCTCTGTATTGATTTCTATTTGAAGCTAATTAATTCTGGAATACAAGTTGTAGTTGCAACGCATTTTTGTTAGTTTGATGGTTTCACATAATTGTCTTTTGGACAGATTCCCGGTTAGATATTTAGTTTCAACTTGAGAATCAAAACGTTACAATACGAGTGAGTGCTCTGAGCTACCAGTTGTCAGGTATTACGTATAAAGCCTCGGTTGCTGAGTGTGATGGATCAATGTTTATAAACGTTAACGTTTGATGGTTATACACGTATTTCTAACAGGTCAGGGGCGGTTGGGTAGCCTAATGGTTCAAGCATTCCCTCATCACGCCCGAGTTCGATTTGCAACATGGGCACAGTGTACTTTGTGAAGCCCATTTCTGGTGTCCCCCGCCATGACATTGCTGGAATATTGCTAAAACCAAACCCTTCCCACGCCCCCCTCCTCCCAAATCCAACTTCTGTTCGCTTCATGATCTTAATTTACAACGTTCGGCTTCTAACGACACGAGACAAGAGACAGATAAACTGCTGATCTCAACTGAGCTTGTCTCCAGGGGTTGTGCTAATAGTTATGTCTGTCCCAATTAACTAGCACTGACCTCCCAAATGACTTCGTAGCGGAGTACCATTGATGACCACTCATGGTCAGAATAGAGGAAGTGAGACAATTCCGTTTGGTTCAGGAAATTAATGATAACATACACCTGGAACATTACTTTAATTAATAAAAACTTGAATAAACAAATGTGATTTGTTTGAACAACCACCCTCTACAAAAGCACATTACTGATTTTTCCACCACTCCTAATGCAAATTACTGATTTTCCAACCACTGCAAAAGCAGATTACTGATTTTTCAACCACTTCAAAAGCAAATTACTGAATTTCCAACCACTGCAAAAGCTAACTACTGATTTTCAGTAATCCATTCATACAAATTTCACAGCTTTTACACAAATGGTCTCTGAGGATAATCCAACCTTGTGGTTCCTTTGCACTAACGTTTTATGTAACACTATGTTTTCTTACCAACATGATGATTATTGTGTAATGGTAGCCAGTTGACACTCGATACAGAAATGTGGGGCGCGGTGGGCGAGCTGGCTAAGGTGCCAGGCTAGTGATCCAGCGAGCTTTAGGTGTCGGGATCGAGCCCACCTGTGACCGGGTGTAAAAAACCTCGGAGTCAACTTTGTGTGCAGACTCTTTCAGTGTTGTCACAACCCCTAGTGTACAGTTGGTATATGACCAGATGGTGGCCACATGAATACGTGCAAACACCATCTTGCGGGTACAGCAACGTGCAGTGAACATTGACAAAGTGCTGGGATCCCATGAATGGGTACCTCGTTAGGATGAGAAGGCCACAATAACTTGGTGCGCCTAGTGGCTGCAACAGTTGTATGCTCCCCAGGGAGTTGAGATTGATAACACGATGTGCCGTTGAGACTGACATCCAATGATCGAAGGGGGGGGAAAAATACCAGCGCCTTGAGCAAGCAATAGTTGCCTGGATATGTGCGCTATATAAATATCATATAATAAAATAAATGTTGCTTTGAAACACCTGTAGAATGTATTATCATCAGTTGCAACCTTTGCGCCTATGATATCCCATGTCTTGCTTCGCTTCGGATATGCACTGATAGGTAGGCACCTGCGGCACCAGAAATTGGCTTCACACATTGTACCCATGTGGGAAATCGAACCTGGGTCGAGCGAACGCTTTAACCATTAAGCTATTCCACCACCACCGCATCTTCTAGGCCAATCACTGCTTATGGCTTGCTGGATAAATATCTTATTTTGTTCAATCTCAAATTAATTCAATTTGTTCAGTATCAGCAAACTTCGATTGAGTTAGGTATTTTACGTTCTATTATCCAGGGGCGCGATCCACCAAGCGTTCGCAGCTCCACGTCATGCTTGAGCCGATGACAAACTATACAGATAGCTCGTAACATGTCTAACGCTTGACGATCGGGATCCAGCTGGCGGAAACACAAGATGGCATACACCCTTCATGATAGCATAGCGCTAAAGATAAATGCCTTGTTCACATTTGCATTAATTTTTATAATGTCCTTAAAAAAGATATGCTTGTGGATTTTAATTACAGACTTGATAAGTCTGACAAACACCGTCGGTTCCAAATAGAATGTCCGCGCATACATAGGATTTAATTGACTATTACAGATGAACATCTAAAAACATAATCTGCATACTTAACATATTTTCATTCGTTCGGTTCTACTCGAGTGGTTTTGGCATCAGAAGATTTCAGAGAAAATGACCGGTTCTATTGAGGTTTGAATTAAGTGTCAGTAAGTAGTGGCTCTAGTTTAGTTTAAAATACATTGTAGTTTTCACAATTGTAAAAAAGTGGATTAAACAGCCATGTTCATATATTCAGTAAAATACGTTTATATTGAACATCCTTATGCATGATAAAACGGACTGGGTGCTTTTGGTCGAGGTCACTTACTTTACATCAAAGACAAAATGCGAATATTGAACTTCGGTTATAACGAACTGAAAGTGTTGTCCGTGTGAGGTCGTTATAACCCTATCTTCCTGTACATATTACAGACTGACAGGTGTCATTTTATTCTTGAATATTTTGAATATTTGTAATCTCACACATATAATTCATCTTGGATCTTTCGATATATATTTGTTGGACAGGATCCACGCTCAATGGGCTTGGAAGATGGTTTCAAGAAACCTATGTAAGATGACGTGAAAACTATAGATAGATTTTCCTACTCTGGGACGACCTACACCTTAAGCTTGATCCCTTTCAATCGAGCATGGGAATTACTTTTATCTGTTGACTCATAATTAACCTTGTTGTTCTACATTGTCAGTTTCCGAGATGACTCCCAAAAGCGATCTCGGACGAGCCTCTAATTTCCTGGCGCGAGTTATTCCAGTGACCGAATGGAACGATTCAGTAATTACGTCTGGTAAGAATGAGTTCTTACAACAGAACTGTAGAATTAAATATTTGTATTCAGACTAAGAGTCAGTGCCCTTTGCGCCCTCAATGCGTCATGTAATTCAGACAACTGGTGCCCAGGTTTATAAGAGTAGATGTAGACATAATACAAAATCACGGACCACTCGGCAGCAGTCCTGTTCCGTATGATCCAAGATAGATGCTGAAAATGATGTTGATATGTGAAGCTGAGCAGGTGGCCCGTGAATGAACCAACTGACTGTTCATATAGTGTCTTCCAGTGTTTCCAGAACACTTTTACGCGCCCCATGACCTTGAGTCACTGGCCTTGACCCCAAGCAAGTACGTGTATGTATATACTATCTTCCTACCGGGTTTAATTTACCATTTCTTATGTCCCATTAAATAACATCCGATGTTTTTCATATTGCTGTGGTTAATGTCATGTAGTAACTATAGTGATATAAAAACATGGGGCGTTTTCAAACTTATTTTGACAAGTGTATATAGTCATATGGTATTTAACCAACAATGAATATTTGCATGTACATATCTTCCATGGAATCGGACAAGTAAATAACTTAACTGATCAAAACCTAAATACCACTGTCTCATATCAGCAATAAGTCATATCTAACTTCATTTCGAGATGATAGTATTAATTCGTTTCGCTTTGTTGTGACAGAACATTCGATTTTTAAATAAAAAAACAGAAACTTCATTGCGAAAACGTTGACATTTTCAAAGATGTGTACACACACATCACAGTCTTGTTGAAAGACAGTTTTAAATCAAACCACACAAAAAACAGCTTCATAAAAGGAAACCTACCCTGCACACTATTTGAGCAAGTTTCGTATTGTTTTATTTAAGCAATATCCGTGGCGGTAGAAATTGTAAATTTAGCTGCTCTCCTGAGAACTTGTTCTGAAGAATTAAAGTGTCCTTATTTCATAAAACCACTACACCGAGCTCTTTCCCCTGGTGAATTAAACGGTTGATCATCAATATTATTGGGAAAAAGGGATAGTACTGATATTTGTGCGTTTAATGGTTTTTCTGCCTTAAAGGACCACACAGATGCTTCATCAACACATGTGGTGGCTTTTAAGAAACTTTTGATAACCGTCATCAGGCAATTGTGTTTTGCCAATTCCACCGACCCAGATTAAATCTGTTTATACGCTCATGACTGTTCGCCAAGTTAATCCCTCACAGCCATGAAGCGGTACGTGTAAGGTGTAAGGTAATGTTCTATCCAGATCTATAGGTAAGATGAACCGAACCAGTCCCTCCGATCCTGCTCCTTAACCAGCCATTTGGACCAAACTAATGCCAGTCTCTATCAACACATGTGAGACTTTTAAAACGCCGTTCACCAACTATTTTACACCACCCACCGGACAGTGCAAATCCTCATCTTACAGTTCAAATTTCCTATATTGAGAAATCCCTTAAATAATGACTCATGATAAGGAACGGCTTCAAGATGTCGATTCAACCTGTAATCCTACTTCACAAGGCTTGTGGTCACTCAGCGAGTGGTCACTGCAAAGGTCAGTTACTCCCTCCAGACCAAAGATGCATCTCCACTGGTTAAATGTGAAAGATGGAAATATTAGCAAGTATTAGTCTACTCCTCGGGGATGTCTTCACCTCACATCAGCAGCCTCAACGTCGCTGTAGGTTCTACACAAATAATGAGCATAAGATAAAGGCGCAATTAGAAGAAAATTGAAAAGATCTGGATTAGGGCCACTAATGAAAAAGTGATTTAAATTCATCTCTCGTGGGGCCTCTGTAGTTAAAGTCATTGTCAATAATAGTGTATTATTGGAGTTGGAGCAAACATTAAATCCTAATAATGACCCTCATCACCCATATAGAGGATTATTGACGTTTCCTTAACGGGTTTTACAGTCACACTGGAACATAAGAAAGTCACTTCGGACAAAGTTTTAGGTGTAGGAATGAGGTCAATGGCGTCCTTTGTGCAGAGTCGTCAGTGTTGGCAATATCGGTGACGTCAACATACACCTCAGAAACCAACGGGTCAAATGAAGCTAAAACTAGTGTTTTGCATCAGATTTTCGCTTTACGAAATATGTTGTTTTCTAAAACTTGATATATCAAAGGACCACATTCTCCTGTAAATGTTGCGGGAATAGCTTGCCTCTCCTCGCTTGTCCTTGTAGCGTTACTGTCTCACAACAGCATCTCGTAAATGGATGACAGTTGGCCAATCCAGTCACGTGTGTCAATAAAATACTTTTTAAAATAAACTAACCGGTTGTTAAGACACAACATTAAACTTAATTACAACATACATCGGGATCAGCTACTCGTTCATCGGTCGGGTGCCATTTTACCATAATATATGTCTGGTCTTATGTGGTTCTCTCTCGTCTTTTACGTGATTTGTTGTTAAGTCGTTTAGTGTAAATGTACATTTACGCTTACTTTATTGCAGCCTGTCTTGTGTTCTCAAAACATTTGCATCTCATGCCTTCGAATTTTTTACTAGTTGAAGTATAAATATTAGTTGTTAGTTGGATGCTGTTTGTTTAGGTTTTAGCTACTCTGCTAATCTGTAAATCTCAGAGGAGCCAGTGACTTAAACCAACTGATTTCATAATTATACTACTGTTCTACAGATGAAACTGAGCCTTTAGAAAATATTACGCAGTAACCCAACATATATGTTATATCGTGAAACAGGGAGATCACCTCTTGTTGATAAACTCAAACTGCGCATGTTGTGTTTCTGGTCCAGAATAGTATCAGGAAAATGTAATTCTACCTAAACAGCATTATATCAAATATCGATCATTAACAAATTCAGTGAAATACAATCACACCTATAAATGGCTTAACTACATTAAAACCATATTAGATAACATTGGTATGTCCAATATATGGCATTCTTAAGATACAGTTTCCTTTTCTTGGTTCAAAAATGCTGTCAAACTTACAATTTCTATGAATGTAGGAAATCTCATTATCTCATGATATATCTTTACTGGAACGTAAATTAGGAACAAAGCACTGTAATATTTTGATCAAATTTAAAACCGCCAACCATAAAGTACCTTTTGAAACAGGTCGCTGGGAAATCGATTTTGTCCATCATGTCCCTCCCAAATTGGAGGTGAATTTCATTACTTATTTCAATGTAATAAATTAACTGCCTCCAGAAATATGTATTTAAAGAATTATTTTGTAAACAATCCTAACTATTATAAAATGTCAGCCCTATTTGAAACTCATAATGTAAAGCAATTAAGAAATCTATGTAAATTTCTCTCCATCATAATGTCTGTCAACATGACATGATTAGTCTATCTGTACAGAATTGCTGGATTTGTTTCAATCCAAAGTCTAAAAGTGATATATTTTTTTTAAATACCCCCATGATGCTTTGCATGTATTTGTAAACTTATGGTAATATAAAAGGATGATTGATTGATTGATTGCAACTGATTTCTACCAATCCAGTCATGAATAGGGTCGTAGGAGTAGCATAATGGTTAGGGGTAATTTTATGTTGTAACACAGTAGAGTATTTTCTCATACTTAAAGAAGAACCGCTTGTATAACACTTTGAGGATATATGTACTCAAAGGCAAAAGTTATTGTGAAATGGAAGGTTTTTATTCTTAAACTTGTGAATGAATGTTTGACCCACCCACACTGTACCTAAGGTACCGTATCCAATCAACAGTATTTAGCACACTGATAAACTTTGATGGTATAAATACATTGAATGCACTGAATTTGCTTATTAACGTCTATGTGTTGAAGAATAAGCATGTTTATAATCGAGGATGTCGGTAACAGGCTGTGAATGATGCTGGTAACTCATACTGTCCTGCTTAATTCGGTAAACAGAAATTGTCGATTAATGTTTAAATCCAAAGGAGATACTAATATCAGTTCTTATGTTTTACACAGATGTGTACTGCTGCTACATTAACAGTATGAGGAACTTTTTTTGTGCCCCGGAGAGTTGTTGATTGTCTTGATCAGTGTGCTAAATAATGTTGATTGTATACAGGTGGAAGACTGCTAATTCGAGGAGAATAATCGCCAAGCGATCTTACCTGCCGCCATGTTGGGATGCTTGTATCACCTTAGGTAGAGTGACCCAGGGAGGCTCTTAATGTGGTCGAAGAAACGTACATAAGCACGGAATTTGTGCCATGCCATGTCTCGGGGAAAATGACAGGTGAGGATTTAATGGTATTCTTAAGTAAGGTACCTCGCATTTGCTAGTAGATTCAACGTCCATAGAACACACCAGTGGAGATCTATGGGGACGTTTTCTGCAAAGCGTTCAAGATATAGATGGTCCCCATAGTGGTCGTACAACAGTTACGACCCAGCGTCAAGACCGATGGATTCGAACCATGCACCTCCCACACTTGTCAGAAGAGATGTCTCTGCAAGACCGGTTCGGCGACGCGTCTGCGGTACCCGTGCAAGACGTGTGCCTGACTTCCATTTTGACACCATAACATCGACGTCGACGTCTCCAGTGGATCAGACAACATGTACACGTGAGTGAAGAAGAGCCCTGTTAACCGATGAGCCCCCACGTTTATTTCTATACTGAGCTTACGGCAAAACACCTGTCAACAGGCATACAGGTGAACGTTACACTATGGCCATGTGTTCTTGAAGGAGATGGTCTTGGAGGCGGTGGCGACATCACCTGGGGTGGGATAAGAATCACATCATTGTGATTGAGGGGACCTTGAATGCTGTGAGGCACAGAGACGAGATTTTGCAAATGGACACTTAAGCGATATTTTAAAAATACAATGGCCCTGGAGTGACGTGTCAACATGATAACGCCAGACCAGACATTGTTGGTGCTGTACAGCAGTATCTTAATCAGAACAACGTCATTATGATACCCTGGCTCGTAAGATTCCCTGATTTGCCACCCAATTAACACGTCTTGGATTAAATTTACGTTTACGATGTCATCCCAATTCTTCAACAGCGCTGCATAAACTCCGCCAAGCCCTTCCTCGGAGATGTAATGATCTTCCCCCGGACTTTTAATTGACGTTTAGTGGCCTCAATGAGGCGAAAGTGACTGCACGAGGTGGACACGCTCGTTACTGACTGTCCTTATGAACTTGCTGGTGAACTACCTCTTGTGTTGTGGTTCATTTGTATATGCCAGGTTTGCAGTTTTAAGGAACTCTGTTCCTTATCAACCTAGGAAGATTTGTCTTTCCATGTAATAACATTTCATTCGCGGCTGTACTAGCTCAACACTGATTCATTTCGTTATTTGTGTGGCACAATAACTTTTGCCTTTGAGTATATTATCGATGAATCGCATGGTCCTTTTTAATAGTATAATCGGACCAAAATAAGACTAATTACAAGCAACAGCTCACAATAAAACATGCTGACTACTGAGCATCTTGTTCTACTGTCCCCGGAGAAACGGTGCTAATGCCTGCTAATACTTGCCTGTGTTTCTCATTTAACGAGTGGGAATGTCTCTTTGTTTAAAAAAGACATCCTTCCTCCTGAGAGAGTTGCTGACCTTTGCTGTTACCATTCCTTAGGTGACCACAACACTTGTAAAGTAAGATTACACGCTGACTGGAGATCTTAAGGTGGTCCCTCATCAGTTAAAGGATTTATCAGTTTGAGAAATGTGAACTATGAGATGAGGAGACAATTACAATGTCCGATGGGATCGGTAAAAACAGTCCCATGAAGGTTGGTAAAAGTCGTGTTGATAGAGATTTGCATCAGTCAAAAAGGCCGACGAAGGAACAAGATCGGATGATCTGGTTCTGTTCATCTTATCTGTTGCCCTGGAAAGCAGAACAGACAGTCTAGATTATCTATTAGCACTATCGATTTATAAGACCGCGTCTGGATTAAGATAATCCCTTCAGGTGTTTCAACATATTTGAACATGTGATGTGAGCAAATGTAAAACTTCTAGATCTCTGCCAGAGACCATGATGTGTTCGCCGAGGCCGAGATCTGTTAGAAACACAAACCATAAGATAAAATAAGTAGCACCTTATGTGATGATAGATGTAAACATACTTTTATGCATTTGCAGACCTCTGAACATGAGTTTTGAGCAAGAGTAAATATTATTTACGCAAATAATAATGCGAGGTATTTCAATAACGCTGTAGATCTAAATGAATATAAATGAGTCTGATTTTCTTTCGGGATACCTTTAGTTTTAAATAGGAGTATCATGTGTTCTTACAGGCAGGGGGCGGTGGGGTAGCCTAGTGGTTAAAGCGTTCGCTCGTCACGCCGAAGACCCGGGTTCGAATCCCCACATGGGTACAATGTGTGAAGCCCATTTCTGGTGTCCCCTGCCGTGATGTTGCTGAAATATTGCTAAAAGCAGCGTAAAACCAAACTCAGTCAGTCAGTCAGTCAGTCTTACAGGCAGTATATATAAAGGTAAAATGATGTTCGCTTTATATCCCTAGATTACAAGGATAACTTGAAAACAATCCAAAACCATCTCTCTTCGTTAACTTGTAAACTTATTACATGACAACACCTGTCTCAGTTTTATCAACAGGTTGTGGCATTTTCTGTCCGTCAATAGGGTGAAGTACGTTTTGACTGAGCTTTTAAACTCAAACTGTTTTGTGTAACTCTTCAGCTGATATATACTACTCAAAACAAGTTAAGGGGCAAAACCTTTAATGACCATAACTACAAATATAAATAACAGTGAAAGGTAGTGATCATATATCAACTGCAACCTATTATACAGCATACGAAATTATCTCCAATCATATATTAATAATATGCACTGTATAGAAAACGGTATTCAAACAAAGTGTTTGTTGTTTTTCAACGCCGCACTAAGCAATAGTCCAGCTATGTGATTGAGTCTAGACAGGTCAATCCAGTGACTGACATCATGAGCAACGAATAATTCATGAGGATTGTGAATACATGAGGGATTCGATAGCGTACATTATTGTAGTTAATTACTGAAACACATTTTAAACAAACAGGACCTGGTATATTTATACATGTAGCGCGACCTATGTACTGATTCATATTAAAACCAATACAAAGAATATTTCAAACATGGAAGCGGTATTTAGCATTCTGTGCATATTACTTAGGGTTAGGGTCAAAGTTAATATGGCGTTTCCCAAAAGTCTCTTTGTGTGCAAATGTATAACATTCTGTTGCCATATTTCAGTATTATTTAGAATTTTACAAATAAGCTTGACCATTGTATTTGAGGACACCGTTTACCATTTCTGAAGTAATTACTTATTCAAAGTTTCATGGCATATAGCATGGCGACGACGCCATGATCAATGAAATGTGTATTTTTTTTTAAACTAGCACCTCCTTTCCTACAAGACTTGCTCCACTGGCTATTTGATTCTGGGTTGTTTCCGGCAGCTGGGCGAAAGGTCACACATGTAATCCAGATAACCTTAAAGGGGTTCTCTATTTGATACAGTTACCAAGGTATCTTCAACTCCAGTCCTTAAAACTTAGGAAATATGAACGATTAACGAAAAAGACACAAGTACGCTTCAGACAGAGATATTCTACCACTGTTAACATATTCAATTTAAATGCAATTGACTAAACCGGATTATCGAAAATAAGAAAGGAAATAATTAGTTGCCTTTATTGTTGTAAAATTGTATGAATAAGATAAGATAATACTATATTTTCCATTGGTACAATTTGGATACATCTTGAATGAACACCAAGCATGAACATATATAAACATGCAACACATTACATACATGAACAAGTGAGTGAGTATGGTTTTTAGCCGCCTTTATCAATATTCAAGCAATATCATTACTGGGGACACCAAAAATGAGTTTCACATACTCTATCCATGTAGGAATCGAACCCGGGTCTTGACGAGCGGACGCTTTAACCACTACGCTACCCCACCGCCCCTACAGCACTAAGAATGTCATCGTCTTTAAAAGAGTAACAGTAACAGTCTGAAACAAGCTGCTAATAGTACAAGATACAATTAGTCAACAGACTAAAAATAAATGTATAAGTGCTGACATTCGTCAGAAATATACGTTTTTAACACAGAGCTAGGAGTAGTTTTATTGTCTCGGCCCATATATTCATTTTATTGTGTACACAGTACAATTGATAAAGTTACAACACATGAGGATACCAATCCTGTAGCAGTTACACTTTAAAGTGAAGATGATTGATGGATGACAACTTCGTGTATATATCATACATGTCGGTATATATCGTTATACTGTTGTGGGCGGTGGGGTAGCCTAGTGGTTAAAGCGTTCGCTCGTCACGCCGAAGACTCGGGTTTGATTACCCACATGCATGGGTACAATATGCGAAGCGCATTTCTGGTGACCCTAGCCGTTATATTGCTGAACTCTTGACAAACGCGGCGTAAAACTGAACTCACACACTGACTTATACTGTTGTGAACAAGAGCGAAATATTACAGCACAGACTTCTGCCAGCGAATGCCAATCATATAAATCAACCCTTACGGTAAAGCATGATCTCTGGCTGATATATTTGGGTTGTATGCTCAAAGGTATTCTCTGACGAGTTTTGATAAAATTGTTCTTCGACTAAAGATTGGTTTTGATGACACTTTCGCTCTCTTTTACATATTCGAAACTCACATTCATTATATAATTTTGTATGTAGATAAATAAAGGCTATTAGACAGATGCACAAGGTTGTAGTACTAGTGTGTGGAGTGCTGTCAACGTTCAGTTCTTGTAAAATCCATGCGTCATCCTGTAAAATATTGGCTGAACCTCATCGAAATGAATGAAGATCGGATACTACGAAGGTATTTTAATTTGCTTGTTATGTTTTAAATGTGTTCATGTTTTCAATCTTTGTATGTTAGTCTAAACCTCATGACCCCGGTAATTTTATATTTTCCTCGTGGCATCAACTTCCTTGTCAAACAACACAATTCTGATCGTGACACCACCAGGAAAGAGATGCTGAATTATATCCATTGAACCGATCCATGGTGATACCAGGGCCTGACAAAGGTACCAGCATGCCTACCGAGGAACACCACAGCCATCTTGCTGAGTCACAACGATATCGCTGAACTACCAAACTGAGCCTTTGAACATTTGTCTGTTTTGAAGGTGCTGGATCTTCATTCATTTCATACGTATCTCAAAGCAGTTTCTTTCTGTGAATAACTTAAGCCTCCTGCATTATTCAGTTTCAGAGGGACTCAGTGGACTCTCTTAATGTCCCTCAATAGATTGGAAGGTGCCACACCTAAGGCACTAGGAACAATGGGGATGCAAGCGTGAGATTTTCTAAACCAGCTGTTCCTTGTCTTTCCTCATTCTTGCCAATCTCTCTCGTGTCAAAAGGAAAATACCAAAGATTCCATAATTATCATTTTCTAAGACGCCCTCTACATACTCTGATTTGTGGGGACGGTGGGGTAGTCTGTAGGTTAAAGCGTTCGCTCGTCTTTGGTTCCATTCCCCACATGGGTACAGTGTGTGAAACCCATTACTGGTGTCTCAAACCATTCTGCTCTTTTATAGAAGTTTTATTCAGAGTGTTCTTAGTTTCAACTTTGTCTGTTGGTATGGGAACCTGTCTGTTCAAAACAAAAACAAAGTTTTAAAAAAGTTCAATACTTCCTCAAAAGTATTTGGATTCCCTTTGGAAAGTATCGCCAATTTTTATAAGCAGCACATTATTAAAAATACAAACAAACTTTAAAGCGACTATATTCATGTTCTGTTTTCGGAATATTCCATTCTCCCCTTCAGGCCGTAGAATGCATGTGTGCCGACATTGAGAACAAACCGGATTCTCCTTTCCGTTGTACCGTCAAGTATACGAGAAATGAACAAAAGAAAGGGATTGCGTCAAAAATTAATTATGTGGGAAATGTTACTAGGCTACTGTCTGTCTGTCTGTCTGTCTGTCTGTCTGTCTGTCTGTCCGTCCGTCCGTCCGTCCCTCCGTCCGTCCGTCCCTCCCTCCGTCCGTCCGTCCGTCCGTCCATCCGTCCGTCCCTCCCTCCCTCCCTCCGTCCGTAGAGGATCATAAGACAAACAAACACGTGCAAAGGTGCACAATACAATGTTGGCCTTAATTTTTTCGTTCAATCATCAACACCTAAAGAATAAGGAAGGACTGGTACACTGTAAGAATTGGTGACTTTGTCTTAATTGCTAGCGTTCATAGAAATATAATGAAACCAGATAAAGTTTTATTACAAGTATGTTTACGGAAACATGCAACTGAAATTGCAATCCACTTGTAGTTATTTAATGGGAAATTTGTTGCTTCCTATAATTACATAGAGTAACTCTATTTGGATTCCAGTAAATACCATAATTTTTCAGTGTATAATATGAGTATATACTGTGGCTGCATGTTTGGTTGGAAATATAAAACTATAGATTGTTATTTTCTCCATTGTAACAGTTCGCCTACAACAATGGAGATGTTTAATGTCAAACACAAAGAGCAAATTACAGGTAATACCTACGGACGGCTCCACAGGCTGCGCAGACAGCATTTTCACTATTTTAATTATTGGCTTGTTAAAAACATGAAGTGAACACAATATCTAACGCATCATCAGAGAAAGAGATTTTTTTATCAGTATTGCCATTTTTACGATAGAAAAACAATCCGAATCTAGTACAATTGATACAAAATGTACACTATACTCATGCCAATTATGGTTGTCACCCACTTCAATTTTATTAATAGGCTGGGGTGACAACCATTATTGACATGAATACATCTTGTAATAATAGAATGTAATTCTTGTCTTCATAAGCACAATATGTCACAGTGGCAGCACGCATATTCATGCCATAGCTGTTTTATTGAAAAATGACAATTACAACCTTCAAAGAAACAACACAAGGCCTCAGACCACAATTATTTTCCTTCTTTGCTATCTACAGAGACATGCCAGTCTACCATAATTAATATCGGTCGTAGGCTGTTCTCCTGTCGCATGCTGACCAACCTGCCACTTGTCACTTAACTGGCAAAATATGGGCCTGCTATCACAAGTCACTCTGAAAAAAATAGCACACACAGAACAGCCCATTTAAACAAGGCACTATATTCTCCTATTTTCCTTCCGGGTCAAGTTAAGGGGGGGTAACTGTGGTCTGAGACCACAGCAACGTAGAGAACTGACCGGAATAAAAGAAAAGATAAAAAGATGGATTATACGAACAAAAACCTTCAACTGTCATTCAAAAATGATTCCACTAGTACTATTTTTAGGTATCGACACAATTAAATTATCTGTGTCAAACTCCAAAGACCGCCATTAGATGGTGGGAGCCAGATTAACATGTCTATGGCCTCACCGACAACTAGGAGACTTTGATACTAACAGTTGATTACCTCATGGGGCTACAGTAAAACTGATCTTTCCAGTGTTAGTCTATTTGTGTGATACATCAAATACTTAGCAACCACAATGAGATAAGCAGTTTTATTTTGGTAACGGGAGATGCTAACATTGTATTGTTTGCTATCATATTGTTAATCCATGTTAACATACATGCCCTCTCACACAAAAGGTGATAGTATCAGAGCATTCATTGTTATTTTCCAGGGTAGAATTTGGTTGGATTTTTAGCTCACTGATATGTTTCACGAACGCAACAATATGTCTGATTATTTACGTACGGTTCTAGCGTCTAGCTGCACTATATGGATTACGTGTTCACGGTGTTTTTTATGCAAAAAACAATAATTAGCTGGATGAATAGACTTACTCGCCTACACACACTACGTGATACATTATTCATGTTTTTCTATGTCTGTTCTACATTAAGTAAGCAAGGGACCCACTATATAATTTGGGGGGATTTGTAGTTTCGGAACTTGCTGAAGGCAAATAATGTTTGCCAGTACTGTGCCCAGAATGCATAGATTGCATTTCCATCATCTAACTATTGGCTTGTTTGTAAAATGAAATGAACACAATGACGTATCATCAGAGAAGGAGACTTTCATTTTTCAGTATTGTCATTACGATAAACACATAATTCGAATCTAGAATCTACAATTGATACAAAATGCAGAATATCTTTGCCAATGCAATGATACTAATATTGTGTCCATTTACACAGCGCCAAACTCCAAACCAGGTATGCTCATAGCGCTAACAATACATAGCTGGACGAATAAACTTATTTGGCTCCACAGACTACGTGATTATTCATTTTTTTCTATGTCTGTTCTACATAAAGCAAGCAAGAGACCCACCATATAATGTTCGGGGATTGGTAGTTTCAGAAAATGCTGAAGACAAATAATGTTTGCCAGTCCCTGCCTAGAATATCAAATTGACGTTTCCTAAATACTGCGAAATTTAAAAAAAAACATAATCAACAACCTATGGTCGGACTGCCGAATCATTGGAAGCACTAGCACCCGCATCGATCTGTCGGAGTCGAAATCTAATCTGTTAAGTGAATGTGTGAATGACGTGGATTTAATGCCACTTTCAACAAAATTTCAGTTATCTCACGGTTTCTCAGCATAATGTGGGCGGCAGGCCCGAGAGACATTTACCACTTTCGTATGGGTGTGGTGCTGAAATGTCTACAAAGGTAAGCAGGACGAATAGAGCTATGTCGTCATAGACGAGTATGCAGTCTGTATACGTGCTGAATGGCTATATAAAGTGTGCATAACTTGCGTCGAGTTAGTTTTGGCACTCTTGTCTTGAGACAAGGGCTATTATTTGTTGTTTTAAATTGCACGCAATGGCATTTGAACTACATAAAAATTATTTGTAAATAATGGATACTAAATCTGACAATCCAGTGAATGGCATCATCAATTTTGCCCTAATCGATCAGGAGTCGATAGCACAAAACTAACCAAGCACGACAAGTATGGGTTCCAATAGACCATTTAAAACCGGATCTTCATGAGTCAGTATCAGAATTGCATATATTACCTGTGAGAACAGACTGGACACGATCAGTCGATTCTCGGCGGAAATCTGGTGCCATCATTCTCTCTTGGAAATTGTTGTTTTAAAATGTTCCTTATGAGGCACTCACCTATATGTTCTGACAGAGTGCGTGAATTATTCTTTCCACTTCAGGCACTATTGCAGTTATAGCACATCATGTAAGCTTTATTGCTAGGAATACATTCATGGGCTCATATTTCAAAAATCAAGTTGAATCGAATGTTGTTCTTCTGTGCGCAATGGTAAATTTGTCAAGAGTGTAATCTGTTGGGAGATGCCGCTAGTTTATGGAAGTGGGCATGTTCCCTATAACGCCAAAAAAAAGAAAGGTCACGTCCCACGCGAAATCATCTATCGGAGCCAGTTTTTGGTAACGAGATCTACTGCCTGCCTCTATTCAAAAAGTCAAGGTTGGTTCGATGAAATGTCCATCAGTGCGTAAGCAAATACGCACTATGATGCTGTTTGTGTTTGTGGGTCAGGGAGTTGCTTCCATCACTGCAGGTCAAGAAATTCTCGCATTGTTTAGCTGATGCATATCTGCATATATCCTTTTTACATTATTCATCACAAGCTTGAAACTAAAGTGGATATGTACTAACCTTAATCAAAACATAGATTTAAATCAATATAAAGAATTATCTTTTATCTGTAACCAGCAAACCGCGGCACTCTCACTCGAGCTACAACGTTGTCTCCGTTCCCATGTCTCACAGCATCAGAACTGAACGCACGGATGTCTCTGTGACATTTTCCAGATAACTAAATTTGATTATATACAGACGCTACTGGCACGATTGTGCAGAGGGAGGATTCTCAGTGTCAGAGTTGGTTGGTCGGTTTGTTGTTTAACTTCACACTCAGCATTATTCCTGGTATATGGCGGCGGTCTGTAAATAATCGAGTCTTTGACCAGACAATCCAGTGGTCAACAGCATGAGCATCGATCTACGCAGTTGGGATAGGATGACATGTGTCAACCAAGTCAGCGAGCCTGACCACCCGATCCCGTTAGTCGCCTCTTACGACAAGCATGGTTTACTCATGTGGGATATGAGATCCGGGTTTTCATTGTGACGAGCGAGCGTTTTACACCACCGCTCCCGTAGTAATAACGGGAACGAGACCTATGACCTATGATCTGGTTTAGAATCGGTCTTCTCTGACTCACATTTGTCAAAAGAGGAGACTAACGGGATTGGGTGGTGAGTTCGAGGACTTTGTTCAGTTTCCATTTGGTGTGAAGAACAATATAGTGATGAAAATTGTATCACTGGATTGAAATAAGTTTGCGAACAAAGTACTGCCCTGCCCAGCCCAGCTTTGCCAGTTTGCCGATCGTTTTTACAGTACATAATTGTATTGTGTGTTTGGAGTCTTCCACAGAACGCTTCCCTTGTCTAAAGTGAGTGAGTGAGTATGGTTGTACGCCACTTTTATCAATATTACAGCCATATCACGTTGGGAACACCAGAAATGGGCTTCACATATTGTACCAAAGTTGGGGATCGAACCCGGGTGTTCGGCGTGACAAGCCAACTCTTTAACCACTCGGTTACCCCAGAGAACTGGTGGTAGCTGCAGATCAGGTGTCAGTAGCCTTACCCTATACCACAGTCGTCTCATTGAGGAAGTGTATTTACGGATGGCAAACATCCTCATCAAATCAGTTTCATGACGTCGAATGTTTTCAACGTGTTGAGGTTAAATAAGTGAAATAATGCAGAACGCCGTCATTCTGCTCAAACCAGGAGAAAGGAAAGACACTAGAAAAAAAACAGGTCGAGATGATGTTAGCCGGTATTATATTGGTGAGTATGCCGTCGTTTATGGTTGTCTTTGATTTGCATGATGCTCAACGGATTTGAAACCACACAATCATATCAGTTTTGTCTCAAGATAGATAAGATTCGTAACATTGTCCATTTTAAAAGTGAAGTATCCTCCCATGACATTATTTATTGTGCACACCTTCACCCTTTAGATGTGTCAGAAATCTTGATGCTGCCTTCAATTCCGACGGTTCTTCTGTTTATTAATGTGTGGTCTGTCAGCACCTTATCCAACCTTGTTATCCCCCGCTCAAAGTGAGTCTTGAAAATATTTGTGCGTTTGAACAACTACAGAGCAAGATATCAAGAGAAGTTAACTGGTCATGTTTTTGTTTACATTTAACTTCATCTTAAATTACGACCTTCACTTTCATTACTTTTTAAGTTTGATTTGATAATTTGCGGCGGGGGATTATGTCACGTAAGTGACAATGCTTGTTATTTTCACTGTAGTGAAAAATGTCTATCACCTGCATGATCTCTGGCGGTTCTGCACCGGATCTACACCCAAAGAAGATCGTAATCCTATGTTACAATATGGGAACTACGGTTGTCGAAGCGCCAGCATCGCTTTCTACAAGCGGGAAAAGGGCGCGAATACGCGACCCTAATTGCCAATTTCATCTTTAATGCCCTTGTTGGTATTATTTATTATTTATTATTATTAATTGCTTCTAACATATGTTTAAGTTGGATTATGGAAGTAATGCGAGGAATGTGTTTGACGTATATGCATAAACGCGTTCATTGATATAGTTTGTGTATTAATGCCCTGTACGTGTATCTTCACAAAGGCAAATATGGAAGGAAGGTTTTGATACTCACGCCGTTTTGATAAAATGCAATTGGTCCAAAGGATTACTGGGGTTTTTTTTCATTCATATATAGAACACAATTGTTTATCTTATGATCCAAAATAAACTACCGGGCAAAAGAAAGTTATCACCGATTTCACTTGACAGAAATATTTTTATTGAACGTTCATTGTAATGTCGGTCTTGCAATTCCCGCAAGTTATTAAGAAAGAGTCACGGAGTCAACATTAAAAATAACACAAATCAGAGTTTATTCAAAACGTACATAAAGAGTCACATAATGAAACAGAAGTCAGGAGACACGTCATCAATAGCGAGAGTGACCACCCGGGACATCCAAACACGCCAACACACGTCTTCTCATTGGCGTCGTCAGATGGCGGATGACGTCAACAGGAATCCTGTTCCACAATCCGAAGAGAGTCTTGTCAAGTTCTTGTCGGTTCGCTAGGGGTGACACAGCTGACGATCAAGACGATCTCAAAGATGTTTAATTGGGTTCATGTGTGGAAAACGCGCTGGCCAAGGTAATACATTGACCTTAACGTTGTGCAGATATTCTCGAACAATTCTGACAGTGAGAGGCCTTGCGTTGTCGTGCTGCAAAATGACTCCTCTTGGCTGTTGTCAAATAAAGGGCACCACAAAAGGCCTGAACACTTAATCCCTGGGCATTCAGATTTCCTTGAATGATAACCAGTATTGTTGTTCTCGAGCCACAAATGCTGCCCCATACCATGACAAATCCTCCATTGAACTTCTTGGACGCAGTTTGGAAACAGTCGCTCTCCTCTCTGTCGAAAAACTCTGAACAGACTGAACAAATAACACTCTCTCCCAGTTACGTCACTGTCACCGAAGTACGGTTTGTACCCATTGCAGTCTGCGTTGAAGGTGTAGACAGGTCAAGACCATTCAACGTAAGGGGTGATAGCTTCGTATACCAGCCATACCAAGTCAGCCGGTGGATAAGCCGGATGTACATAGTGGTGCTCGGACGGTTTCGTGACTCTTGGTCTTCCCGATCTTGGGCGATCTTGCGTCTGGTCTTTTTCCTGGCAGCTTCTTATCTGTCTGCTGATGGTGGCCTGGTTGTTGCCAGGTGACTTGTGAAGTCCCTATATTGGCCATACCGATCGCCCTGTCCCGTTGTGATTGTGTAAGTCTTGGGATATTCGTGGTCAAACATCGGTATTTATGCCACAGCCATGCACGTGCATTTGGACCAATGTCCCACAATTACGTTTCGTTCAAAGTTTTCGGACAGCTGCGTTGTTATGGGGACCATGTTGCGTTTTGGCGAACGTTTTCTGTTTGGGTTCAGACTTGTATCAGCGTTTTGGTTTCTTTTAATACAATTGCTTAAAACGTTTTGAATTTTTTTGGCCTGGAACTTTCTTTTGCCAGGTAGTTTACATTTAACTGAGAGAAGAAAAACACAGGTACAATTAAGCCATAACATGAAAAGCTATTAATGTGTTTTGACAGTCCACTGGTAACCACAGTGTTAAAAAAATGTCATGTTCTTTTCTGAGAAAAGATAAGATTAATATGAAGTCAATCTTTGACAATAAGTGGTCGTATATCCAGTTGCTCAGTAAATTATCGAATTCTACCTAATAATAGACTTTACCTGTAGACACCACCCATGTGTAATATACAGCCCTAATTATCTTTTCTCACATTTGGCCTCGGGTTAATTCCAGTGGTATTTACATTCGACGAGTTTTCCCCGTCGGTATATAGGCAGTGAGTTTCTATGCATTTATTTTCCGTCTTTGGATTGTGAGACGTAATACCGTTTGAATAACATTCAAAAACTACTCGATGTTGTGTACATTCTAATCCATATCCTTTTTACCTGATAGTTGTCAGTTGACAGTTGACAACTGACCAGAACTACGTCACAATCCTCATGACGTAATTTGTTTACAATCAACAAGCAAAAGATATTAATTTATTATTGATGCAGAATTATTACATGATGAGCGTCACTGGACTCATTATAATTGTGGAAGTGTCTTTTGACGCTTAAAATACAGAATTTACAAAAGTAATTTTGTCAACGAACTGTGTACACATAAACTCATGACGTCATCATCAAATATGGCCGCCTCCATGGATAACATTGCCGAAGCAATAGCTCTGACGAAACGACAGTTAAATATAAGTTCTATCAGGTAAAAAGGATATGGATTAGAATGTACACAACATCGAGTAGTTTTTGAATGTTATTCAAACGGTATTACGTCTCACAATCCAAAGACGGAAGATAAATGCATAGAAACTCACTGCCTATATACCGACGGGGAAAACTCGTCGAATGTAAACACCACTGGAATTAACCCGAGGCCAAATGTGAGAAAAGATAATTAGGGCTGTATATTATACATGTATTAAAAAAGACAACTTTAGTTAACGCTTTTTGAACCCGCTAATTTCATTTTTTTCCTGGTGGTATCAACTTCCTTGCCACATTTTACCAGTTAACGCCACCCATTTATTGAAAAAAAAACTAGTTTATACTTTATGAACCTGGTAATTTCAGATTTTCCTCGTGATATCAACTTCCTTGTCACACGACACTATCCTGAACGTGACACTACCAGAAAATGACTGCTGTATTATATCCTTTGAACCGATCCATGGTGGTACTGTAGCCAACTGCACATACCAGGGCCTGACAAAGGTACCAGCATGCCTACCAGGGAACACCACAACCCTCTTGCTGAGTCACAACAGAATCGTTGAACTACCAAACCGAGCCTTTCAACATGTGTCTGTTTTGAAGGGGCTGGATCTTTCATTCAATGGCTTAAAGTATATCAGTGCAGGTTCCTTCTATGGGTTATCTCAGCTTGAAATTCTCAATCTTCAATCAAATCGTTTACGTTACGACAATAACACCTTTACACCAGCCCTCTTTGATCCTCTAACTAGCTTATTGAAGCTCAGCATTAATCACAACAGCAACAATTCCCCATACCCTGACGCCAGTTTGTCCAGGTTAACTACACTCGTGTCGTTACACATGGATGGTTCTCACTATGATTTTGGTCAGGGATTTCGGCAACTTAAGAATCTCACTAACCTAACACTTTCTGGTAGCAACAGGGGATTCTGTAATATCCAGATCCTTCGGAATACTACTTTCTCTAACGTTCCCTTCCTGAAATATGTTAACATATCCAGTTGTAATATATCTGACACTGAACCTCTGACTTTCCGTCCACTAAAAGGACTTCATACTGTTGATGTGTCACACAACCCGAGATTGGGATTTGAAAACTTTTCTAAAGCTTCTTTTGGTCTTGGAGGCTCAGCAATAAATGTACTGAAACTCAATTACGTATATCCACCCTTGGGATGTCACAAAGTGAGTACACGTGACTTTCAATACCTCAATACCACAAATCTAGAAGAATTATATGTGGATGGTAATGACATCACACATTTTGACGTTGGATCAATTTCATCCTTGCCCAAAACACTGAAATTTATCTCGGCCAAAGAAAACAGATTCGCTTATGGTCGCTATCTTCTCGAATTGGATGAATTGAAATCCCTGGAGAAAATAGACCTCTCATTTATGAACCTTTGGCCTCCTTTACAGGATAACTCCCTGTCGGTCCCCGTACCACTGCCACCCAAGTTACACACTATCGTAGCAGATAATTGCTTTGTCACAGGACAATGGGGAAATATACGCCTAGCAAAAAACACTTTAAAACGAGTCGTTATGAGATATGATCTGTTGATATTTTTAACAATTCATATTGACGGAATAACGAGTCTTGAGTACATAGACCTTTCACACAACATTTTAAGTAAATTAGCCTCTAACGTTATCACAGAGAACAACTCAATTACACATTTAAATTTTTCGAACAATTTTCTCAGCCAGACAATCCAGAGTGACAACGATGGAAATACATTTCATCATCTCCATCGTGTGAAACAGTTTGACATATCAAAAAATGTGATCACATCCCTACCAAGAAATATTTTTAGGGGTTTAAAGAGGGCTGAAATCTTACAAATCCGAGGTAACTTTTTGCAACAATTTGAAGCTACACTGAAACCAATGCCATTTCTTTCTTATCTTGATCTTTCAAATAACAAGCTACAGAGATTGTCGAAGGATACCTTAAAAGAGCTTGATATGCTTCCAAATGTGACAGTAAATCTCCAAGGAAACCCGATTCAGTGTTCTTGTCAGGGACTGGGCTTTCTTAGATGGATGAAACGTAACCTATACAAGCTTAGCAATCTGTCTCAAATGACCTGCCAGTATGATAACGCTTCTAGTATCTCAATGTCAAAGCTTCATCAGATTGTGGAGGAACTTGAATCTGAATGCAAACATGCTAATGCTGCTCTGGGAGTTGTCACTGCATCCTCTTGCATATGTATTGTTTTGATCATTTGCGTCGCCCTAGGTTATCGTCATCGCTGGAGTATCAGGTACATGTACCACGTAGGTAGAAGACGGTTCTGGAGAAACCGTCAAGTGATGGAAGATACCCAATACCAATACGACGTCTTTGTCTCCTATGCTGAATTTGACAGACACATTGTCATCCAGGAAATGATTCCTGAACTTGAAACCAAGGCAGGACTTCGAATGTGCATCCACCAACGTGACTTCTTGCCAGGTCAGGCTATTGCTTCCAACATAGTCAACGCCATCGAGAACAGTAGGAAAACCTTGATTGTTCTCTCTCCTGCCTTCCTGACAAGTGACTGGTGCGTCTTTGAGTATCAAATTGCCTTACAGTCAAGAGTGACCCGTAGACAGGACAATCTGTTAGTTCTGATGTATGAGCATGTTCCCGTGAAAGATCTGCCGAAGGAAATGGCTGTACTTCTTTCAAACAACTCCTACATAGAATATAATACAGATGTGTATGGAAGAGATGCGTTTTGGCAGAGTCTGGTTGAATCTCTTAAAACAGCTCAGCCATTGGAATAAAAACTGAAACGTAGCCCTTAAGCGTTCATTTAGAACAGACATGGGTATAGACGTTTGTGTTGCGAAAATCTCTTGCCTTTAGTGTGTATCTCATTAGAATATTAAACTGAAATACCCATATGGTCAGATTACATACGTTTATATACAGATACCGATGAATCTTTCCCAGTAACTGCACACAAGCTGTCATCACTTTGCTTTTCCCTTTGATTGCCATCACCTCTCAGACCTGCATCACCAAACACCGACCTCACTCACCTCAAAGTTTACATAATGAATCAATTTATCTTATTATTCAGACAAACATCACGGTTTTTGTACTATACACTGGGCCACAATATTATTATTATCTCAAACGTGTAGTGCCATTAAATTTGTGTTCGTGTTTTGCTTTGTTATTTGTTTAATCGTAATCGTCTATTCGATTTCCTAAATAAATGTCCTTTCTGTGATGTGTGTTTTCTTAATAGCATACGGAAAACGTTTACGCCCGTCAGTCCACATGTCCAGAAGCTATCTTATCTCATCTTGTCACAACTGGACTTTATATTAACCATGAAGAAGGAATATATATCGCATTTGTCCTTGTCCAGTGGCGCGCGCGTGCGTGCGTGCGTGCGTGCGTGCGTGCGTGCGTGCGTGCGTGCGTGCGTGCGTGCGTGTGTGTGTGTGTGTGTGTGACATTGATATGAGGGGTGTTATTTACATTGTGTTCCAAGAGTAATACATTGTACATGCAATAGATAAAATACATATAAAACTGACTATATCCTTTTTCCGCCCACTTTTACAACAAACAACTTTACTTCAAAAATCAATGTCAACTTACACTCGCCAACAGCTGAAGGGATCGTGTAAATCCAGCTAGGGTCCATGCAGGTAACAAAGGTACTGTAAGACCCATGGTCCCTGGTTTGGTGATCTACCTTCAGTTGTTGGCGATCTACAGCTCATTTTACATTGTATTGTCCAAATAGTGCTATCAATTTTAACTTTCCACACTCGTTTTAGTTGTAATTGTGATAATCTAGTTGTTTTATACGTACAAAAACATTTAAACGTAGCAGTTTTGTTATTTTATTCTTCGGCTAAATGTTCCTACAATCGCCAGTGGCTGAGGGGAAGGTGTAAATCCAGGTAGGGTCCCCATGGTCCCTAGTATGGTGATCTACCTTCATTTGTTGGCGATCTATAGCTCATTTTTACATTGCATTGTCCAAATAGTGCTAACAGTTTTAACTTTCCACAGTAGTGTTAGTTGTAATTGTGATATTCTAGTTGTTTTACTGTCATTCGTCAACAGGTTTTTACAATATACATATCTTCCATTTCAATGTCACATATGTTCTCGTCACGATATGGCCGAAATATTGCCAATGTGACGTTAAATAATAACTCACTCACTCATTACTCCAAAAATCAGAGATTGAATTGGTATTCAGCAACCCATGCTTGTAAACGGCGATCGGATGGTCAGACTCACTGACTTGGCTGACACATGACATCATATCCCAATTGTGTAGATCGATGCTCATGCTGTTGACCACTGGTTGGTCTGGTCCAGACTCAATTATTTACAAACCCCCACCATATAGCTGGAATATTGCTAAGTGCGGCGTTGAACAACAAACAAACAAACAAAACTTTACTTCAAAATCTGTTCGGGAAATCCTCTTGTAAAAACTCCATTTATAAATCCAGTCATATCCCTCGACTCGTCAATCCGGACAATGGTAAACCTGACGGTTTCCAGGGAACTGCACCCTTTGGATACAGCGGTTTCACTGTTTGTGTTGTAACTTCGGTTGTGTGTTCGCCTACAGGTTCTGTAGTGATTGGCCATCAGCTGAGAACGATGGGAGTTAATACATTCTCACTGCCAATTTTACGCTCAAGCAGACATATAAGTCATTCGGTAAATCCTATTAACTTCCAGGGGGACAATACGGTTGACAGTATTGACTGGACACTGACAAAGTTGTCCCCAAAATCAGATGGAAGGAATTATATTACCAGAGTTTTTACATGAAAGGATTAAAATAAAATACGCTTGACAGGATGGCAGAGTGACAGTTCTATTACTGATAAACAAATATTATGAAAGAAATCACAGGTTAAGTTCTACTGACAAGCGAAATTATGCATGTTTTGCACGTCTTTTGTTGTTCATGTTTCTCCGACGAATTTCAGTGACGTAGGAAGCAAAACAAATAGAAATTTCTTAGGCAACAAAGTTTAATGTGGTGTCAGTCTGATAAAAGACCTGGTTCATCGGTATCTTTATCTTTAAACTGATATATTTATATACAGAGAATATAAGAAAGTAAGTTTGGTTAATTCCACTGAACATGACAGTTGTAACAGGGCGTGTGGGCTGGATGTGGTAGTGAAGCAGTCCAACATTCTTGGATTCGAACCCTCGTTCATAGATTTCTGACACGCAATATATTTTTTAAACAATGGCATGGTATTACCAGGGTCAAAGTCGCAGTGAAAATTCTATAAATGTATCACAAAGTGAAGAAGTGGAAGAAAGCATTCCTATAATTCTTGACAATATTCGCAGTGTATCACAATACTTTTTGAAGTTTGGAGTTCCAGGTAACCGCAAGAATGTTCTTAGTATTGGCGCACCTTTAGAATACAGCACCACAACTTCTCGTGAGGATGATCTCTGCCGTAGGTCACGTGTCATTAAGACAAGCAACCAGTTTGTGAGAACCCGTCGGACGCGAACCCGCGACCTTCGGATTGTTAGCTCGACAGCTAACCGACTGAGCTACGTCCACACTGTTGCACAATGTGCAAATTTATCGAGTCATTCCTGTGACGTCACGGAAATGAACGGAAAGAGTCGAATAGGCCACGGACAATTACGAAGGTTACGGGTAGACTTGGTGTCTCGTGATTTTAATCTACGGACCATTGCCGAATGGATCCGATGCCATTTGGCACACTCGTCCCATTCCGTAATCTACAAGATAACGTGTGGCGTGGAATGAGCCGATATGCCTCAAACTGAAAAGGGTTGTTGACGTCAGGCGTCAGACGTAGATTTCACGGTGCATGCATGAATGACGCGCTTTTATATAAATCGGTGATTTTGTGACAGAAAAGTGATGTAGGGAACACTGTAAGGATAATGTGGATCGCACTAAGGAACGAGGGAGACATGAGCATGTGTAGTGACGGCACGAGGGTGAGTTAGCCTTCGAATCATTACTGAACAAATGTTGCGTGTGAAAGAGGCTTGAGTGCAAATTCCAGGCCAATTTCCATTAGCCCAAAATTTCTACATTAAACCATTTCATAGTGTACTTTCGACGTTTTTGGTTTCCCGTTTTTGTGTGAAAAAAGTATTAAAATGCAAAAGGAAAAACAACAAATGGTACTCACGTATTACACCGGACATGTGCCTACTATATTGGATTAGGTAACCCTAACCCTAACCCTAAACCCTAAACCCTCAGCCCTAACCCTAACCCCTTGAAATAATCCTAATAAATAGAATGCATTGACCGAACCGGCAGTATTAAAATGCAAAAGGAAAAACAACAAATGGTACTCACGTATTACACCGGACATGTACCTACTATATTGGATTAGGTCCCTAACCCTAACCCTAAACCCTAAACCCTCAGCCCTAACCCTAACCCTAACCCCTTGAAATAATCCTAATAAATAGAATGCATTGACCGAACCGGCACAAACATGACTGACGTGTCCAGTGTAATGCATTATAACCGCTTCGAAAAATGAAATACTAATAAAAAACTTTTCTATGTAATGGTACAAATTACTGAATGAAAAAAATATATATGTATGTCAGTTCACATTGGTAAATCATTTAGACTTAATAGCTACTTAGAAACCGAAATATAAAATATATTTACATAATTTAAATAATTACATTGACCAACATTGCGAATAATCGAACAATATGTAATATAAACCGGTGTAACGTATTCTCGCTAAATTTAAAAAATACAATAATACACAAAGCATAACACCTCAGCACCCCGTAATACAAATAAATATGAGCGTATTAGTGAAAAAAGAAAACTATTTCAAACTCGTGCTTGCAAAAAATTGCACATCCGCCGGTATACAGCTACTGGAAACTCTCAACATCGTTGGGCTTATGCAGTGACATAGCTAGTAGAGATGAAACACCAGTGAGCGGAGCTTATACGCACTCGCTGAGCTAGACAAACCGTGTTGCCATGCAGGCGTCATAGGGCATTGTTTCGAGAACGTGCTTTCGAACAAAATCACATTACATTACGTAAAAGGGTATTATGACGTATTTTTAAAGTTTGTGGTGCTGTATTCTTAATAACGACAATTTCCGTACTCGGATCAAGACGAGGCAAAAGTGGCACGCCTCAAGCAATAGATACATGTCTCATAAAGGACGCTTTGTCTTTAATCATCCATTTCACTCAAGCCCTGGTCTAGACAAGTTGTGGAGGTGAATAACTGTTCTCCTTTAATTTGTACTTGTGGGGAGATTGTTGATTCCCGATTATTGGCCATTAGGAAGCTTGATGATAACGTGAAACGCTCGCCCTCATACGAATATCTTGTTCCTTAAACCATACCCTTTACAAATACTTCTCTTTCAAGAATGGAATTGTAGCACCTAGATACTTTCAATATTGCTTTGCAAATCGTTTCATAACAAAACAATCCAATGTTGTAAACATCATTCTTGATCAATCCACTGTCTCTGGAAATAGACCACCAGTGCCATCTGAAGCAATTAATTGAAAGCCAGAAGATAAAGACCCGAGGGGCGGATATCAACTGGTCATCCAAACAAAGGTGGCAGAATGACTCCCTGACTAGCCGGTCTGGGACAGTTGAAGACATTTTATATCCGTAGTTCTTTTCGGGAATTGGTAACCTGGCCAATCAGTATAATCTGGGTGTGGAATGACCGAAGTAAGTATGCTATGTTTAAACAACACTAATTAGGCGTAAATTATATATAAGTGTTAGGCTCTTTAAAAGATCCGGGTTAGAATTGATCTTGAGCAATTCATGCTTGCCGTAAGAGGTTGGTCAGGCACACTTATTAATTAACATGTCGTCGCTTCCCACATGCTTAGATCGATCTTCCTAATGTTAATCACGGGATTATCTAGTCCAAATCCGATTGTTGACAGACCGCCATCGTTTCGCGGGAATCTTGTTGAGTGAAGCTTTAAACAACATAGATCCTGGTACGGTATGGTTGGTAAAACCCAAGAGAATAAAAATCGAACTCAAAGCTACAATATCATTTTTCCACATTCTACATTTCCCATTAATAATTATTAACTATCACACTTATTATTTCTTTGAGGAAGGATTTTAAAATCTATAAGGATCTGCTAATTAGTATTACATACATTATCTCTCAATAAAAAATGCCTTTGCCATCTTTACATACACTAAACACCAAAAGAAACGTTACCCTCCTTCCTTAGTGACGGAGGTACCTATCTTCAGCGTTGTGATGCGTGGACGTCCATTTTTGGGTCTATCTACGTTGACCCAAGTCTGTGTGAAGCCCTGGATAAGTCTTATAACCATGATAGGGCGGCATCCGAGGACGTTGGCAACAGCATTGATTGTCGACCCCATCTGCACCATCCCAATGGCTCTTTCTCTTTCTTCACCTGTTAATCGTGGCATATTTCCCGTACTTGTGTATCATATCATGTATTCTAGGCTGTCTTCATACCCTATAGAATTACTCTACATGTGAAATGGAGGCAAATACTGCATGAATATTGCTGCGTTTTGGCGATTGATATTGCTATGTGTAAACGTAAAGTTGAAAAATGTTACTTTGCAAGCAAGAATGTGAACAAAGATAATTTAAGATGTTCCTAAACATTTATTTCACAATATCAAACACCCGTTTTACTTGTTTCCACTAATGCAAATCAGCAGAAAATGTTTTGAAATACTGAATAGCAATGTTTATTTTACAATTTTACACACTCTACAACAGTCGTTGTTTGTTTTAATAGTTGAAAATGGTGAATTTAATTGGTTTAGCTCTGTCTCAAAGCAGACTTTTCTTTCAACCTTTCTGTTGGACATCTGAATCACTGATATTGGTTTATTTCGGCATGGACGAAAATAGGACAATTTAACTGAAAAAGAATTATTTCACCTAAATATGAATGCATTTGAGAACTGGTTTTCGTGATTTACATAAAGCTATGTAAACTTATACCCTCTAATATATCTTTGATACTTTGTAAGTAGTTCATAAAGGTTGAAGGGTAACGTTTCTTTTCGCGTGTAGTGTATACAATGTTCAAAACATATGCATGTCCATTACGATGGACATACATACAAAGTTGTGAATAGTTACTATGATCGATCTTTATTCTTCAAGGAATAGAAAGGTGTTACCACGAATGCATCAAGACAAAGCGAAAATGTAAAATAACTTCAAAATACCAATGACGCATTATATATTACGTTTTCATATTTCTCTAATAATATCGATTATACAACGTAAAGAGATTTAATTACTGCATTAATTCATTGCCGTCATATATACTACAAGTATTTCCATATATTCAGAATCTTTACAACTCTGCTCCGATACGCAAGTGGATATTTGACAATGTTCTAGATTCTGAAGAAGCAACCGTGTATGAACCTTTGCACGCATATTCCAAAGAGATACGTTATCTTCATGCACGCATGCTCATAAAGCAAATAGTAACCAACGTTTAAACCATTTCAGCCAGGCAGTTAAACCTGGAATTTGCAACATGTGAACATCCAGTATTGGTACCGATCCGATCAGTGGGCAGCACTCATCTCAAGGCGCTTCAGAAGCAAACGGAGGGCCATGATGTAGCATAGAGATCTTCTTACCCATGATTACAGTGAATGCTTTAAATTTGCTTTTATGGTTTCATGTTCTCACAAAATAAGCCGAAACAGTTTTCAATCCAGCTCTTCCTGAACCTTCAGAGCTTCGAGCACAGCGCAAGGGACTCTCTTGTGTATAGTAAACTCTGTCAAAAAAGAAACGCAACCCCTGTCCTCAGATATGAAAAATTCGTTTGAATGAAGTTATTGCTTCCAAACTAAATTTTATTCGAATGTATTGAAATGATACACGTAATTAATGAAGATTACCATCCAAACAACTGCATTTGTACGCATAAGTGTATTTTATTGCTTATTCCGTCACAACGCATGAAATGACCCTCATGGTGACTTCGCACAAAAAAAACACATGCAAATCATGAAAATGGCAGTTAATGTAGGGGTGTATAAAAGCCCATGTGCTTCCGTATTATATTCATTCATTTGTCGCCGAAAAGCTGTGTTAAAAATGCCACGATTGAGTGCTGCCGACCGAAATATCGCCATTGGTCGTGTTCAAGCCGGAGAAAGTTTTGGAACTGTTGCACGGCACCTAAATGTTCACAAAACAACGATATCCCGACTTTGGAGCCGCTACAACAACTTCAATTTGACCAACGATCGCCCGAAGTGGAAGGCCAAGAATCACGACCCCCTTCAAGATCGGTACATCCGGGTCCATCACCTGCGTAATCGGCATGCCCTACCAACCGTGACTGCCACACAAATACCAGGTTTGAGGAGAGTGTCAGCTCAAACGATTAGGAACCGTCTGAAAGAAGCGGGTTTACGTGCCTGTAGACCAGTTGTTGGACCTGTACTACGCCCCTACATCGACGCCGACGACTCAGGTGGTGCAACAACGTAAGGATACGGACTTTACAAAACTGGAGGCGAATCTGGTTTTCTGATGAATCACGTTTTCTTTGCAACGTCACGACGGAAGACAGCGTCTGTATAGGAGACGTCATAAACGTTTTGCGCCCATCTGCGTCCGACAGGTGGACAGATTTGGCGGAGAAAGCGTCATGGTTTGGGAACCATCTCATACAACCAGAAATCAGACTTGGTGATCGTTCCAGGGAACCTGACAGCCCAACGTTACATCAACCACGTGTTAGAGCTTCACCTTCTCCCGATTATTGACCAACAGACACAGATTTTTCAACGGGACAACGCCCGGCCTCATACTGCACGTGCAACAATGAACTTTCTGCAGAATTCCAACGTCAATGTCTTGCCATGACCTCTCAATCACCAGACCTCAACCCTATTGAACACCTGTGGGATACTCTGGATCGACGCGTACGTCAACGTCAGCCGCCGCCACAGACGCTGCAACAGCTCGCCGTTGCACTGCAGGAGGAGTGGAGAGCCATTCCCCAGGAAAGAATCCGGCGTCTTATCCGTTCTTGTCCAAGGAGATGCCGTGCAGTGATTGCAGCGCGTGGTGCTCATACGAGATACTGAGAAAGACGCCCCCCTGGTGACAAACTGGTGTCTGTGAGATGACTTTTGAAATGACAATTTTAAACATGCCCATCTGGGTTATTATTCTGCCAAATTTCAGACTTCTGTCTTAAATAATAAAAATGCCGTGTCGTCCTAAAACTTCAGATCAAAATCTCTAAAATACAGGGGTTGCGTTTCTTTTTTGACAGAGTTTATTACCAGAAATTATTGAGAATTTTAGGAATGTGTTTAATTGGATTTCTAGTATAAACAACCTTGACAAGCTATCAAGTGCTTTGTTTTCATTCAAGATAGACAACTCCGTTAATCCTTTTTCATTAGTTTGTGAAGAGTTATTCCCCTTTGTTTACTTGCTAGCAGACGACATTTTATGTGATCCTCAGTATTGATGTTTTTAGAGAAGAGGAAGTTGATTTTAGAGTAATACAACAAGGACATCAGATCAGCTAAAGTGATTTCAAGTAGAACAGGCATCCCTTTGTCCACTGTTTATCGTGTTTTGAAAAATATTGCAAATGGATATGGCATTGAGCACCAGGGAGGCGCAGGTAGGCCCAGAAAATTGACTGTCGGTGACAGGAGGCGGCTTGGTATTATTGTTTCTAAAAACAAACGAAGGAGTTTAGAAAAGGCTGGATATGATTGATAGAGGAACTGTGGTTGTCTGTAAGGAGACAATTAGAACTGAGCTGCATGCAGTGGGTTGGCAAAAAAGTCGAGGAATTCCATCATCGATCATGAAACCTGAACAAAAGGAGCGAAGGTTGAACTGGTGCTTACAGCATAGAAATCGTAACTGGGACAATGTGATTTTCTCAGATGAAAGTTCTGTGTGTCTGTTTCCTAATACCCTGAAATTCTGGACCAAACAACCTGAAAAACTTTTGTACCTTTGTAACGCCCCTCTGTGTATTTGAAGGGAATATGAACAGTGAGCGGTACACAGATAATCTCGCGGGACATTTACTTCGATCTGCTCACGTGTTCTATGGAAATGTTTGGATTTTCTAGCAGGACAACGTCCCAAAACATCGTTCAAAGCATTCACAGGTCTGGTTTCGGACCCAAAATATGACATTATTAGATTGGCCAAGCTATAGCCCGGTTATCTCACCTATAGCCCTGACCTAAATCCAATAGAAAATGTTTTGGGACTTATGAAGGAAAGTGTCAATAAGAAAACTCTGACAAATATTGCTGAAATAAAAGAAGAGGTGGTCCGATATTGGGACAGCATGGACCACGACTTTCTAACTTCTTTGATCAGTAGTATGCCCCGCCGCATTGAAGCCTGCATTGCTGCCCATGGTGACTTGACAAAATACTAACTGTTCACCAGGTGAGTTATGTTCTGCTAATATTCACATTGAATACGGGAGTAATGAGTGAAAAAAATATTAAAAATTACAATCTTTAAATTCTCAATAATTTCTGGTTGTGTGTAAAACACTACAATCAGGGCGTTAGGTCTATTATAACACCAGTGCTTGTATACTGCAGTCATATTTCTTTACCCCATAAACTCAAGCATAATGACGTGAGAGCCCGTCTTTTGTGGCAAATTAATTTCCTCGAGATAAATCTGTATTTGCCCCCGGCGAAAACGGGATGAATTTATCAGTGTCGAGTTGTGCAGGTTTCATGCGGGGGCGATAGCAACGAAAGATTTCCGTGTTAAAGAATGATTTGTAAGGAAATAAGTTTGGAATATCTCACACATATGATGTGGTAAATGTAATGACGCCCGTAGGAAACAGTAGCTACGTAAATGTACACGCATCCCGCTTGGCATACTTTGAAATAGTTTTGCCATTGGATGGCGAGTCAAGTTATTTCTGAAATTGTACAAAAGACATGTGGAAAATTTATATAATCTGGCAGGCTAATATGACGTACATTGGCATCCCATGCTGTGAGTCTCAGCTCCCTGACACTTCCAGTTTGAATGTAAATTGCGTACGTTGCGGGTGGCACCTGTTAAGCAGGATATACTTACCCATTGCACCTTATGATATTACTGATTTACAGTTATCCTGAAGTTTATGGTACTAGTATTAATCCTACTATCATGTTCACATTTACGTAAAAGGGAATCTCTTCAGGAAGAAGCTAATGTTTCTTTGGCGTTGATATTTTGACGACAAGCTCCTGATTGTTAAGGTAAATTATTTGCGTACCATTCCTTTCGTGACACTTCACAGAATTCGTAATAAGGTCAAAAATTAATATGAAAAGTGTCCTCTCGATTGCGCGGCATTTTGACAATTTATCCCTAAGTGATTCCGGATTCTGTTCTCCCGTCGCAGTTTCAAACCAATACTATCACGATTCCATCGGGATCTTATCGCGAACCCATCTGGACAATATCGCGGCTCTGTAGAGATCCAATTGCGAGTAAATGTAAATGTTTGACTAAGCTACACTGGATTGCGATCACACAGCTGTTGGTATAAATGTCATGCCAGTATCATCTGTGATCTTTCCGTAACTTCGCAAAACTTTAAGTAAAACTCTGTACAGTTGAGCACCATACTCCGATTACCCATAAATAATTACCCTTATGAAAACAGTCATGAGTATACAACCTTACGTCAGCGCCGAGGGTAATCGATTTCAGATCTAATCACCTGTTTTGTCTCTGGTTCGCCTTAGACTTGTTGATATCCCGTCCATCAAACAATTACAATGTGACATGCTTAACAGCTCTGATGTCGTTTTCACCGCTCAGGTGTCCCGCCTGTGGCACTGTTTATTGTACAACCAGACAGAGACAACTGCCTAACTAGTCTGTTGTGTATCAAATGAGAGTATATAATCCATTTATTTGTCAGTTTCATCAACATGTTTGTACCTAAACTGTTTATGTTTGGGAAATGTACACCTAATCAGCTGTTGGACATTAGTATATCTGTAACATGTGTCTTCGTGTGTAAGAAATACATCTACTCAGAGCAAGCACATGGAGCTAATGAAGTCTCAGTATTGTTTTGATGTGTTGAACATGTACATGTATATAGCTCATGTCGATGTTCATATGAACCGATGGAATGACATAATAATGTACAAATAAAGCATGCATGGTAAATATAGCTGTACGTAAACTTAGATGTATATAGCATATCTTATCTTCCATTGCCAACGACTTGATATTCGAGGTGGGTTTGAGGGTATTTGTTTCGGTAACATCTACAAACCAGATATTGTTTATTTCTATAATTATGAGGATAAAATATATATTATTAAAAATAATACCTGAAAACCATGTACATTTCATGACAGACAATATCAGTTGTTTTCACAGGTCTAATTAGTTTCAGGATAATTAGGATAATTAGTTTCAAACATTTTAAGAGAATGTATTTTTAGGGCAAAATCCCAATCTCGCATTGCCGAAATGAAGGTGTTACACTTGAGACATACCAACTGCAATTTTGCGTCTCGAATTAATAGTAAAGATGCCATTTACCGGACACTTGCGATGTTTTCTAAATGAAATGGATATAGGGGAAGTAACTCTAACTCTGTTGCGATAATGGCCGATAAACTTAAAACATTAATGAAGTGGATAAATGACACTGTGGTATTATACTAATGCTCATGTGCATAACTGGGGTGCGGTATGATACATTCGATGTCTTCCGGTCCCTCCAGTAACATGGTTTAATAAATCGTCTATATGTTAGAAAGCATGGTTTAATAAAGTTAGTTAGCTTTTCTATTCAACTTTTCATTGAGATATATGGTCTGATTAGACCGATTTCTTTATTATCCATTTGCCCATACAATAAATAGATTTTGTATCCGAGGACCTTCAAGACTGGTTCTTCTTTTGCCTTGATGTATCTACGAATAGTAATTAGTACTGTTGATTAACAGCTTCTGCTCAACTTTTTCTCCAATGATTAATGGAATAAAAATTAATATTGGGAACAATTTTAGCCACGATTAGCTGGGACCTGCTTATTCTTTTGCCTTGAGGTATTTGTAAACACAGCAACCCCAATTTTGCGTCTCGAATTAACAGTAAAAAAATAATTCAATAAATAGATTTTGTACATTCAAGACTAGTTATTCTTTTGCCTTGAGGTATTTACAAATAGAGATTGGCAATGTTGATGTTTAACGACGCCGGCCCAACTTCATTTCAGAGTGAGTGAGTTTAGTTTTACGCCGCGCTCGGCAATATTCCAGCTATGTGGCGGTGGTCTGTAAATAATCTGGACTAGGCAATCAAGTGATCAACAGCATGGGCATCGAACTGGGATACGATGACATGTGTCAACCAAGTCAGGAGCCTGACCACCCGATACCGTTAGTCGTCTCTTACGACAAGCATGGTCTAAAGAAGAGCAATTCCAACCCGGATCATAACGGGTCTTTATTTCAGATGATTAAGGGAATAAAGATTAATATAGGAAAACATTACTAATTTTTGTATCCGTGAAATGTTGTTTATGCATCATAAGAGTTTGACATGGCATTACGTTATTGTGTAAGTATGGTTTCATGATGCTTTCAGCAATGTGCTAGTAATATCACTGTCAGGGACATCATAAATCGGATTAACAGATCTTTGAATGACATTCAGAAGTGATACACATAAGGAAGAGAGTTTTATGGATGTCAACTTCTTTATTATGAGGAACACAACGTTTCGGAGTGTATCCTTACTCCTTCATCAGGTGAACATAATATAGATGGGGAATCGAACCCGTCCTTTGTCCTGACTGTGAAAGGTTTAACTACAAAGCGACCCAATCAATTAAATTAAATAGCAATCTTTAAACGACTGTATCCACATTGATTATATGTTAGGGGCAATTTTCAGAAGTGATTATGTCTTTCATACTAAATAACCAAACTGCACTTGCGGAAGGTTATCAAAAAAGATTTAGATTCAGGAGGTTTACGCAAAACGAAAATCTGACTTTTCATGTTGTGTATCTAATCTCACGATGCCCACACAAACTATTGGTTACAAACTAAAAACATTGTCTTTGTTGCAACTACACAATGATGCAGGCCATGTACTGTGAGAACGCGAATCAGCGGGAAAGTGTATTTTTGTAATGGTTCCAATTCTAGAAACGTCTCCCTTTTCGTGAAGTCACAAATAACAATTACGGTTTCAGTATGATTACTATTATCAGAATGTGTATTTAAATTCTGCGACAGTTTTTGTTGTTTTTCACTGGTTGTTATTGTTGATGACATTACATCGAGAAAGAGAGCGTTAAACTCTTAATCAGATATTATTTGTAGTTTGGTTTACACTGTTTGAGGGACATTATTTGTCCAGCACCCAAAAGGAGAAAGCGAAAAGCTAAGGAAGAGAGGGAGAAAAAAAGGGCGTAAAGGGGACATTAGTAGGGAGTAGAGAGAACAATATGTGCAGAGATATAATTATATCTTCCCCTTACAAAAAAGCATATCTCACTCCTACAAAGTTTTGAAAGCAATACGTGGGACACATGTGTGATTATGTTTGTTTGTGAGTGAGTGAGTTTTGTTTTACGCCGCACTAAGCAATATTCAAGCTATATGGCGGAGGTCTGTAAATAATCGAGTCTGGACCTGACAATCCAGTGATCAACAGCATGAGCATCGATGTGCGCAATTGGGAACCGATGACATGTGTCAACCAAGTCAGCGAGCCTGACCCCCCGATCCCGTTAGTCGCCTCTTACGACAAGCATGGGTTACTGAAGATCAATATTCTAACCCGTATCTTGATGGGTATGTTTGTTTGTGTGTTTGTGTGTTTGTTTGTTGTTTGTGCAGTTATGCGGCGGTCTATAAATAATCGAGTGTGGACCAGACAATCCAATGATCAACATCATGAGCATCGAGCTACGCAATTGGGATACGATGACATGTGTTAACGAGTCATCGAGCCTGACAACCCGATCACGTTAGTCGCCTCTTACGACAAGCATGGGTAGCAGAGAATCAATTCTAACCCGGTTTTTTACGGGTCACGTGGTTAGCAGAGTGTAAGACAACGTGTACCAAACGTTAATGTCAGATCATCTAACAGAGGTGGAAGTCGCGGTAGCTGAGCGGGTTAGGCGGCTGACTTTGTGTGCTCATCTCAAAAAAGTACTAGAATTTGTACTTTACTAAGAAAGTGTAATCCCAAATATAACATGTTATATCACAGGAATGGCGGTCATGAAGCGGTGTACCTCACCACGACCTTGAATGTTTGCACGACATACTGACCATGGAGCCAAGAGAACGTGAGGAATGGCAGTAGGGATGTCGACCGACACCTATACACAAAGAACTTAGTTAAGCACCCCCTGACATATCTCACGATTGAATGAGCCCCCATCTGAACCCTTTGGAGTATATGTGGGACATGATTGGTTGTTGTGTGCAACAAAGGGATCCTCCTGTACAGAACCTGGCCCAATTGGAAGCTGCTTTACGTGAGGAATGGCGCAGACTTCCCCCCTCAGAGGATGAGGAGGCTGACAGTGGGTATATAAAGGGGAAGTACTGGCTGTCACACAGTCACATGGAGGTAACACTAGGCATTGACCGTGAATCATGTAAAACATGGAAAATGACATTTTGAATGTTCACATTCACCAATAAATTCAACATTCAACATTCCAGGGCCATACTTGTATAGACATGGTTTTGTATGAGAATCGGTGTGGGTTTTTTAAATGAGCAATTATCATCACAAAATCAACATGGATCCAATCATTTTGTCGGGTTTTTATGAGTCAAAGGATCATACGTGTCAGAAAAACTCATGTTTTTAAAGCATGGTCACCACCAGAAGTTTATGTACGTGTTAAAAAACGATCATTGCAAAAATACAGGGAGTGCTTAATTAAGTTCTTTGTGTGTGTGTGCGCGCGCGTGCGTGCGTGCGTGCGTGTGTATGTGCGCGAGAGTGTGTGAGAGAGACATAACACATAACAGTACGATAGAATACACTAGATAGAATCCAAAGATAGACTAAGAAGGCCACATCTCCACTACTGTACATGTAGGGATGTCGGCCGATGCACCTTGGGAGGTTTATGTATATCAGCCCTATACCCAGACCCTGTCAAGTTGACATTTAAAAGCATTTTGTTTCGTATCCAAAGAGGACACATGTTAATAAAAAAAAATTATCCTTAATTCATTTGCACCCATACGTTGACCGCCAAACGTCTTCATTCGCAGAAACCAGCTAGGAGTTCGTGCAACGATGCGCCGTCAAGTTTTTTAAAGTATCAAACGCACAGGAAGGGCCAAACAAATGCTGTAATGGGCCCTCACTAAGCACATTGACTTTGGACATATGCAGTGCACACTTCTTACTCACTTCCTGGATAGCAATACTCGTGAAGGTCCCAGTAACCCATGCTTGTCGTAAGAGGCGACTAACGGGATCGGGTGGTCAGGCTCGCTGACTTGGTTGACACATGTCATCGGTTCCCAATTGCACAGATCGATGCTCATGCTTTTGATGACTGGATGTCTGGTCCAGACTCGATTTCTGTCAAACTTGTTTCTCTTCATATAAATTCACGTACGATTTGCTTCTTCAATTTTTCGAATAAGTTTAAGAATAATATTATACTATTTGGTGAACACAGATATATAGAGAGATTATTTACCTCATGTGTTTCCGTATCATTAATATCATATTAGGATAATTGATATTGGCGAGCATAATACATATTTTTATTTATAATACATGCTATTAATGATACGGAAACACACGAGGTTAATAATCTTTCTCTCTGTGTTCACCAAATAGTCACGAAGTAATATTCCATTTCCTCGTCGTCGCTGATGATTACAGATGCCAGATATATTTCCTTTCTATCCACGCTGTTGTAAATACACTGATTCAGAGACTTATGACCAATCCCAAGTGTATATATATCATGAGATTCTGTATAAATTAGGTGTTAAGATGTCGGAACTAATCTTTCCTAAGACGTGTTATGTTGTAGAATATCGTGTTTGAAACTTTAATGTAGTAATAATACTATTGCAGCTTGATATATCCGTAATCTGATAGTCGGATGTCGTGCTGTGTGTAAGCAATACTTAAAATTAGATTGTTTAATAAGACTGACCAGTCTAATTGAAGTGAATGAAGACTCGCGTTTCTCTGTTTTACTTAAGTTACTAATTACCTTGATGTGATTGAGTTATCATTACCCAATGTGTAAAATTGATTATCCTCAAATATTAGTTTAATCCGACATCATAATTACTTTTCATCTTGCTGTCATATTACCCCAAGGCAAACGAAAGTTTCAGAGAAACAATGAAGCACACGGACGGACGGATGGATAGCGGCATACGCTGGCATTTTCACCTTCACTCTCAGTGGAAAAATTTGACCACATGAGCCGGTTAATCAAGGGACGTCACACAGTGACAAATAGCAACGCTTACCATATTCTTTTCGCCTGAGACAAGCCAGGAATATTACAGGTGACCTACTTATTGACTAAACCTGAAGAAATACTCTTATTTACATACGTATTCTTAACGCTGACCTAAGGATATGGTAGCGCATTGGTGTTCAGAATTGGTAACTAACGCTTGTTGTATCAGGCGACTAACGGGATGGAATGGTCAGGGTCGGTCATTTAATGATGAATGTAATCGTATCCAAGTGCTTACATCGATACCCATGACGTGAGTTCCTGGACTGTCTAATCCAGACTCGATTATGTCCAGACGGTCGTCACATGGTTGGAGTATTGCTGAGTTTGGCTTGTAACAACAAATACCCCAAACAAGAACGTAGCAATAGGTTTCATTAACTAGCGCAACCAACAGATTTACAAAGCTTTACGGTAAACAAACCATACACATTAAGTTTGTCTCACAGAACAGTAGTACTTTCAAACACGAAATGCTCTGTCATATTTTATGGGCGCTTCGATTATTGCTGATCGACGTCCGTCAACCGTGTACATGTCTTTGCGTGACACTTACGACTTTATGTTCCAATACGGTATTCAGTGTGTTTGGGTTTAACTGAGTTGTCCAATTAACGGCCATTTAGTGTAATTACGGTGGTCTGCCTGGAGAGCAATATATGTTCGATACCCAACCGGGTCACAATCGTTATTGTTTGTTTGTGGTTAAACGCCGCATCAGCAATATTCCAGGAATATGGCGGCGGTCCGTAAATAATCGAGTCTGGACCAGACAATCCAGTGATTGACATCATGCGCATCAATCTATGCAAGTCGGATACGATGGCATGTGTAAAACATGTCAGTAAGCCTAAACACCTGATCCAGTTTTGTACGACAAGAATGGGTAGCTGACGAATTCTAACGCAGATCATCTCTGGTTTAATAAAACGTCAGTGGAGCTAGCTGTTGTTACTCTGGTTTACAGTAAGTGACATTAAGTATGGTAAACATACACTGATTGGTTCGGAGTCAGTTTACAGTATCTGAATCGGCTATTCTGCGCACGATATCTGATCGATCACTAAAATCAGCGTAATTCAAAACGACAACAATCATATGCGCACGCACGCACACATGCACTCGCGCACACACACGTACATGCATGTAGCGATCGTGATATAAGGACAGCAGTTCGGACCCTACGTGTAGTTCCAACTAGGAAAGTTGCAAGTGATTCAGTACGGGGCCAAAACATAATCCTTTTTTACACCACAACCGAAAACAATGGTCCTGACTTAAAGACAGGTTCTAACGAATTAGGGTGACTGGGTAGCCTGGTGGTTATTTAAACACTCGCTCGTCCGGGGCATTGTGGCATTTGCGGTAAGAGAGGCGCTAGTAAAATGTCTATCACCTTCAATATCTTCTAGATTACCAGATTAGAGTTCAATTTTCACAGCAGAAGTAAACGCAACACTAACGGCTCTTAAATACATTAATAGACACCCCAAATATAAACAATATTGACCCTCTTGCCTTCAGACTATTAAAAAGTTCTCTTTTAAATATCCACTTTTAATTGAAATTATTGAACTATAAAATGATCTTGCAAGTGGGTAATGTGACATCGTCCTCTGTTGGTTGCCCAGCCACGTTGGTGTTTCTGGTAACACAATGGCCGATTTAGCTGCTAAGGCAGCACTCAATAAATCTGAGACACCACTTCTCATTCCATCCTCAGATTATAAAGCTACCATTAGATCTTATGTCCGTGATCTGAAACAATGGGAACACCCAAGTAGGCATCAATGAATTACATCAAATCAAGCCTACTATCGTGCATGTGAATAGATGCGTTTTTGTGTAAAGTTGCGTTAAGAATTCGCCAATTTTCACTAAGTTTCATCATTTATTGAACTCATGAAAATAATCTTTTCAACGTTACGCATTTGCTTTACAATACTTCAGTTCATGTGTAAACAGTACCTTTAAACAGTATGGAATATTTAGCAAAATCTAGTTTAGAGCCGTTGACTGAAGTAAGTGGCTACATTTACACTGGTGAGTCTTAACTGTTGATGGGTAGTATACTGAAAGGTGAGGATCCTCAGTTTTGTATCCCTTGTGAGGAGAGAATCACGGTCAAGCATGTCCTGCTTGACTGTGTTGATTTTTCCATCACAAAGGATAAATACTTCAGTGTTAAAACGGTCAAAGATCTTTTTAATAATCCCAAAACTGACCAGAATTTTCATACGTAGCATTGTGTGATTTTGAATTACGGCTTAACCTTCCTACAATCGCCAGCGGCTGAAGGGATGGTATAACTCCAACTAGGGTCCATGCAGGTAGCAAAGGTACTTTATGTCCCCATGGACCCTAGTGATCTACCTTCAGTTGTTGGTGATCTATAGCCCGTTTTTATTTTATACTGCCTGTAGTAATTTAATTTCATGATAGCGTGCCAGTTTAAATATTTATATATGTGATGCTGTAGTATTTTTACTGTTTTTCAATGACAATGGTTTTTATGTTCTAAATTTATTGATATTAATATTGTTCTCTTGCATTGACTTGTTCTCGTCACGATATGGCTGAAACATTGCCCATGTGACCCTAAATATTAACTCACTCACTCACTATTAATTATTGGGTCGACGGTCAAATTACAGTCAGTCGAGCGATGAGAAGCACAGATATAAAACCTGTTGCCCTAAAGGGTAGATGTATGAATCGTTGTTATGTTTAAACGATTATACTGACTGACTGACTGAGTTTGGTTTTGCTTTTAGCAATATTCCAGCTACATCACGGCGGGGGAACACCAGAAATGGGCTTCACACATTGTACCCATGTGGGGATTCGAACCCGGGTCTTCGGCGTGACGAGCCAATGCTTTAACCACTAGGCTACCCCACCGCCCCTTAAACGATCATAGATATACATGACAATGGGTAGTAAAAACAATACAATACTCCCGACGAGGATTGAAAGGTCGTCTGTCCCGCGTGAATTCAATTCTGCAAGTCATGCCTTGTCACTAGCCTTTGATTGAACTGATAGATAAATTTTGACATCGATATGTGTTTTAAGTTGGATTAATATTATGATCAACTGAGAACATAAATGGTGGTAACACTGAGAGTGTTGAAGTAATGTACAAATATTGTCCTACTTCCAGTGACACTTAAATCTGTTGTTGCAATTGTTGAACATAAAATAGTGTCTAGTGTTTTAGAATTTGATTGGCTTGAATATTTTAAATATTGGCTAGCATAACCTATAACCACTGATAACCAAAGGGATGGCGTAAATCCTGCTGGAAAATCATGTAGGAAGCAAAAGCACTGTAAGTCCCATTGATCCCCAATAAGGTGGTCAACCTTTGGTTGTTAGTGGTTTAAAACCTGGTTTTAATTTGTAAGAATGAATGATTGAATATATTGTCTTCTTATTTTAATTATGTTCAGGTTGGTTTTATTTTACAATTGTGATATACCCAGCTATTTTACTGTCCTTTGTCGACAGATATTTCAAAATGCTTACCTTGTTTTCATCGCTATATGGCTGTAATATTGCCGACGCGGTGTAAAATTGTAACTCTCTCACTCATTAGCCTTTGATGTGACTGCCCTCATTACCCTAGAGACCGTCATAGCAGTGTGGGAGTAAACCTGCAGCATGATCATGTATAGAATATTTCCATATCAATGTTTGCGCTCGTACAAATCGGTTTGTGAATAGCAGTATAGCCATCTAAGTACATTCTTTGTGGGGAGCATGCCTTCCGTGATCTTGTTGGCCATCCCAGGGAGACCCAGCTTTCTGAAACATCCAGATACTGTTTGTTGTTTGTTTACGCCACACGTAGCAACGTTCCAGCTATACAAAGGTGACCTGTAAATAATTTATCTCTGAACAGACAACCCAGGAATGTGTGCATCGAACCACACAGGCCTGGTTTTGAGGAAACAGGTGACAGAGTCTGACTACTAGTCCCATCTGGATGTGCCTCACGACCAGCTTGGTGCGCGGGACAAATATTGACCCGAAACTCCTAAGGGAAAGTTGTTCCTGTGTATGTAGGAGATAAACATATTGTGTTTGAAAATCAGAGGTATATAACGAAATTATAATAGCTCTAAATCTGATTTTAAAACCGAACGCGTAGTGTTATATTTTCAACCATGACTTCAGTAAATACTGGATTGTGAATATACCTCTGATTTTCCAACACAGTATGTATATTTTTAAAACCTTAATAATGCGGTTATGGAAGAATGGAGCTATACGTACTGTGTTGGAAAATCAGAGGTCTATAACGAAATTATAACAGCTCCAAATTTGTTATTTAAAGCCTCACGCTACGCGTTCGGTATTAAATTACATTCAGAGCTATTATATTATAATGTATTAAAAATACATACTGTGTTTGAAAATCAGAGGTCTATAACGTTATTAACCAATAAAATTCCAGTATTTACTGAAGTCATGGTAGAATTATAAAAGGTCAAAATTTGTTATTTAAACATCACGCTACGCGTTCGGTTTTAAATAAAATTCAGAGCGATTATAATTTCGTTATATATCTTTGATTTTCCAACAGAGTATGTTTATCTCCTAAAAAGCTTCACTTTAAGTCACAAGAACAGTGACAACTGTTACCATAACTCGGAAATCAAAATTATTGCGACCATAGAGATCTTCCGATGGCTATATAAAACATCAGTTGCGAGATCCGCCAGTTCAAAACCTGCAGACTTTGAAGCAGGGACACCATGAGGAATGTCAGATGCTGAGAATTCAACGCTTGATTGCCCGACTGGCGGACGTGATCTGTGCTATGGATGGCTACACCAGGTATTCCCTAGGTTGCCCGTAGTGCTTCATACAATCACGACAATCATTTTAATCAATTCGTGAACTGCGTGACTGTCAGATTTGTGGCGTAGTCTTGGTAACCGTCACTTCCGGTATAGTCGATAATCGCGTTTTTGTGTTCTTCACACCGATTGCAAGGAAATTTCAATTTCAGTTTGATTTTTGCTTTAATAAGATTAAATGTTTCCAATTTCACACGCGGAATTTTTTTTCTTTTTGTGTGTGTGTGTGTGTGTGTGTGTGTGTGTGTGTGTGTGTGTGAAGGAATGTGTCCTTGTACTGTATGTTTTCATATATCGGTGTCTGTGTGCGTTAATTTGTGCATATGTATATCTATCCGTCTCTGTGTGTATATCTCACCCATGAGGATCCGGATTAGAAATGGTCTTCAGCAACTCATGCTTCTCGTAAGAGACAACAAATGGGGTCGGGTGGTCAGACTCGCTGTCATGGTGGACAAATGTTTTCGCATCCCTATTGCGTAGATCGATACTAATGATGTTGATCACTGGATTGCCTGGTCCTGACTGGAATATTTAGACTGTTGCCATATATAATGCTGAGTGCGACATCAAACAAACTAACCAACAACTTTGTGTGTATCTGTGGGTCTGTATGTGCGAGAGCGAATGTCTGTGTACGTGTCTATGTCTGTCTATATATCTGGGTATGTCTGCCTACCTACCCTTTCATCTATCCACCCATTCGTCTACCTACGCAACTCTAATTTCTGAAAGAAACATCTGATATAATTATCAGGAGGTCAATGGCTTAAAATACCAGAAACACAATATAACCAATATATTTGCGTTGTCCCCCGACAACAATGCGTTTGTTTCAATTAGAATCAGTGACAATAATTGGATATGTGAGTCTCATTAGCTTAACAAACTGAACTAACTAACGATTCAAGACCGCCAGTTAGTGAATACATGTGCTTTTATTCATGCAGTGGCAAGGGACCTACAAATTCCCAAGCAACGTTTAGTTGCTTGTGACGGTCATTGTTTGGAATTTAATTTACACAAGAAAGGAGATGAACATACTGTTGGTGGACTCCAACGCCTCAGTTTACCGTCGGCCATGGAGTTGACAACATCCAGTGTGATGCTGTTCCAATTTATTATCGCCATCTGTAACGGCATCAACCCCACCACCATCCTGAATCTGGGTGGTTCATACGACAAAATTCTCTCGGGACATGGTTATCAGTTGTTGAAAGTTAAGACACTGGAACATTGTCACAAAGTTTGCCTGTACTCTCCGAAATGTTTGTCTGTAAATTGGACCGTGAAGACAAAGTATTGTCAACTGAACTCGGAAGACTCCGGTACTGGAACTCCTCTGATGACGTCCACGGGAGACTTGTTCGTCCCTGCGGTGGGTTCCAACATCAAGGTAAGGTATGCTTGTCCGGTCGGGCTTGGAGGCCTGGTCTTTCGACGATCATTTCGACGATCAGAGGATATCACAAATAGGTGTAGACAAAGGGAGGATGTCCTAGAGCATAATGTATTTTTGATGAACCAGGCCTTGCTTTGATCAAACGTTGTGTTGGTTGTATCTATACATCTGAAATCGGCTCATCTGACGCACATTGAAAATGCCAGTAAGTGAAACAACACCATTGCACCTACATCAACCTGTTGTCACAAAACTTGTCCTCAATTATCTTCTTCTTCTTCATCTCTTGGTAGCTCAGATGAAAAATACAAAATTTCAATATTACACGTGATAAATGTGCTTTACGATTTCACTTCGTGTGCAAACAAATTCATGAAGACGACTTCGACTTCTAATCTGTCCAAAAATATTATTTCAACTTAACTCACTTTGATTGGCGGGACCTTGATCGAACCTTTTGTGTTTAGCGTATATATTCATCTGAAATGGGCTCATCTAACGCTCATTAAGTACTAGCAAATGGCAGTACGCAAATGTAACATATTATTTTCATACGGCTGTGGATTTGTCTCGTTGTCCCACACAGTTGGTAATGTTTGTATACTTTTAAATGAATTCAAAGATCGTCCATAGAATTAATTTGTTTTAAATTAACATTCAAATTTAAACGAAAGCACACGATTTGAATCTTACAGATCGTTTTAAAGTCTTCTGGAAGCAGATTGAGGTTGGATTTGTCAGAATTAATGATCAATCAATCAGTTACATTCTCTTCTTTAATGATCTCTAGAAATGGTACCGATATTTTACTCCTGTCATTATATCTAAAGCATGCAACAACAAGAAATAACGTATTCAAATATATTGTTTATCCAAAATGTCTGCCTGTACTCACCGAAATGTTCGAAGTATTGTCAACTGAACACGGCAAACTCCTCTCGAACTCCTCTGATGATTTAGTCCTGTCATTATATCTAAAGCATGCAACAACAAGAAATAACGTATTCTAAAATATTGTTTATCCAGAAAGTAACACAGCCTGTGTTATGTAAGTTACAGTCTGTTTACACTTACTCTGCAAGTGGGCTAGAGGCATAAAATACAATAAACCTCCTATTCTTCTTCTACTACTACTACTACTACTACTACTACTACTACTACTACTACTACCTTACCACGCTGTTGTCACAAACCGTGGCCTCGAATATCTTATTCTTGACCTTGTCATTACGAACGTACAGGTTTACAATACTACCCAAATTTTGCCTTCTTATCACTACAAAATTAAAATTATATTAAAATATATTTAATATAGTTCAAAGGTGTTGCTTAACATAAGTAAAATCCAAAAGTAGGTCCTACTGGGAAAGTAAGCGCCATTTATGGGTATCAATTCCATGATCAAATTAATTGGGCCCATCCTAAGATTACTCTCAAAGGATTTGAACCAAGCCTCATACCACTGGTCGTAGACTACTCCATCTTCCTAGGCCCAATTGACTTCCAAAGGCTCCAATCACTTACTATGCCTCTCTAAATGTCCATTAGTAAAAAGGTACTTAGTTGCAAATTATTTCCTCAAAATATCACTCAAAGTACTTAGGTGTTTAGAGGAGACTGGAGTGAAAATCACGGTTCAATACTCATCTTCTGGGATACATATATACCATATGCCGTTATTGTTTTGTATTTCATTATAGGGGACACAAGTGGCCAAGTCTTCAAAGGCACCACCAATGTCTTGAGGGCTACGAGTAAGCCCCTCTTACACGCCAGAAACCCATGATCACGGGTTCGAATCCCGGTTCGAGTGAGTGAGTGAGTTAAGATTTTAAGTCACATCAGCACTATTTCAGCCATATCGTGACTCAATCAAGCTGTAGATATGTAGTAATTAAAAGTAATTTTCTTAAAGACCTGTCAACGAAGGACAGTAAAACAACTAGATTATCACAGATATAAATGTAAAACTAGTAAAAAACTAGTAAGTACATCTAAAACAATTTAACTATAGATGACAATACAATTTAAAAACAGGCCATGGATTGCCAGCAACTGAAGGTCCATACAAGGGACCATGAGGACTTACTGTACATTTGCTTTCTGCATGGACCCAAGCTGGATTTACGCCATCCCTTCAGAGTTTAGACAGTCTAGCCACAAATGAATATAACATATATACTGCGGTTAAAAAAAAGTAAAATGTTTCCATTTACTTTCATTGTTTTGGGACTTACATGCCTCTCAGGTTGGCAATAATTCTACGACACTTTAACCCCCTTCGAGGATACATACACTAACAGTATCAGTTGTTAATTTAAACTACCAATCATAAAACATTTATCTATTTACACAACTTTAATCAAAATTTATCAAACAACTATATTTCTTTAAACAAATCAATGATTAAATTATAATTAACATTAGGAAACTGATCCTTAACTGTTTTGACTTTGAAATATTTATCCCTTGTGATGAAAAAATCAATACAGACAAGCAAGACATGCTTGAACGTGATTCTGTCATCACAAGGGATACAAAACAGAAGGTACTCACCTTTTAACAAGTATTCATGAGTATATCTTGCATGGCCAATGCGACATCGTCGCATAATGACCTCTTCACATCTGGACAGAAAACCGAAGTGGGTCTAACCAATAGTTGGGATGTAATGTATTGATACCTACTTGGGTGTCCCACTGTTTTTGCATTAGATCACGGAACTACCGGGCAAAAGTAAGTTTTTGACTAAACAAATAGAAACAAAGACGCATGTGAGATTTATGATAGTTATCTCACAAACAGAAGTCATTTTCCAATAATTTGGCTGAAGATTTATTGTAAAATTAATTAACAAAGAGTCAAGGGGTCGCAAAGTTCATTTAAAAAGTACCAATAGTCAAACAATGGCAGAGGAGTCAGGGGACGTTATGAAAAGCGAGTGTGACCACCCTGGACATCCTCATGGACATCGTCATTTGGCGGATGACGTCCGCAGGAATCCTGTTCCATAAGTCCAAGAGAGTCTGTTCAAGTTCGTGTTGGTTCTATAGAGGTGGTACACGCTGTCTCAGCTGACGATCAAGATGATCCCAGAGATGTTCAATGGGGTTCATGTCTGGAGAACGCGCTGGCCAAGGTAATACGTTCACGTTAACGTTGTGCAGGTATTCTCGAACAATTCTGGCGGTGTGAGGCCGTCCATTGTCGTGCGGGGGAATGAACCCTCTTGGCTGTATTCGAATAAAGGGCACCACAAAAGGTCTCAACACTTCATCCCTGTATCGCTGGGCGTTCAGATTTCCGTGGATGCTAACCAGCCGTGTTGTTCTCTGGCGCCTGCTTCATCGAACGTAGAATCTTCGTGAAAGCACTTTAGCGCCAGTTGCTCGCCTCTACGTCGGAAAACTTGAACTCTGCCATCGTCCCTGAACAGACTGGACCAACCGGCATCTGTAAAAAGGACTCTCTCCCAGTCACATCGCTGCCACAGTCCTACAGACGGGTCAAGGACATTCTACGTAAGGGGCGAAAGAAAGGCTCGTATTCCATCCATAACAGCTGAAGGACTGTAACGTTCGTCTGCTGGTTGCATGTCTTCGTGCTGTCGTCGTCACGAATCTGTTCCGAAGGTGAATATTCTTGGTTTTCCCGATCTTTGATGGTCTTGGGTCTGGCCTGTTTGCTGGTAGGGGTTTATCAATTTACTAATGGTGACCTGGCTTTCGTTGGTGGTTCTTGTTGTGAAGATCCCATATTGGTATCACAATCGCCTAGTCTCGTTGCGCTTGTGTAAGTCTTGACATAATCGTGTTGGTGTTTTGGTTACGCATGCTTGCTCTGTTCAACAGCAGTATTTATGCCACTATCATCCACGTGCATTAGGACCAATGTCCCGCATTTATTTGAAATTTGAAAAAATGAAGGATTCGTTCGAAGTTTTCGGACAATTGTGTTGTTTTGCGAATGTCCTCTGCTTTGGTTCAAACATTTACCAGTGTATTCAGTGTATTTACTTTTTATAAAATTACTTTAAAAGTGATAACTTTTCTTTGCCCGGTAGTTTAGAAAAGTATTCAAAGTGGCGTTACGACCAAATTACTCACGTGACTATGTGTTGATCAATTTAATAAATCTTTCAGAATCATGCTTGCATATTAAGCCCATGCAAGTTTGGAGAAGTGTGTATTCCGGTGACGTCAGCGACAGACTTCGTATGCTTGCTTCCAGATGCTCAAGTATCAAGAACAACTCAATCTTCTACTTCGTCTACGATGCCTACAACGCCGATTCCGACAACGACACCAACAACAACACTAACAGCTCTGATGACAACGACTCCAACCACAACTCCGACAACAACACCGACAACGACAGCAACGACCATGACCACCACAACAACCACAACACCAGGTAGGAAAATGCACATCATGTATAAATAATTATATATATTATTAGAACTTTCAATCCCAAATTTTAGTGTTGAAAAGAAATAGAGAAATTGGCTTCGCACATTCAAAAGAAGAAGCAATAGTAGATTAGTAGAAGTTAACTTGATGTAACAAATGTGATTAATTAAAATATTTCACAATGATTAGCTGTGAACAACCCACCATATGGGACACATCGTCAGATTTGGGTAACCGTCGCTGGCCACAAGTACGAGTGACTTATCAATACCGCACAGTGACAAAATACTGGCGCCTTTTCTTGTCCCATCTTAAGTCGTATTGGTCGACGTTCTGTCCTTCAGAATAACAACGCCAGTGCTCACCATGTTCGAAATGTCATTGGTCACGCCCGGCAGCACAAAGTCCATAGAAAGCTGTGGTCAGCAATGAGTCCTGACTTTCCCTGATTGATGACTTCTGCGACATATGTGTCAGACTTCGTATGCTTGCTTCCAGATGATCAAGTATCAAGAACAACTCAATCTTCTACTTCTTCTACGATGCCTACAACGCCGATTCCGACAACGACACCAACAACAACGCTAACAGCTCTGATGACAACGACTCCAACCACAACTCCGACAACAACACCGACAACGACAGCAACGACCATGACCACCACAACAACCACAACACCAGGTAGGAAAATGCACATCATGTATAAATAATTATATATATTATTAGAACTTTCAATCCCAAATTTTAGTGTTGAAAAGAAATAGAGAAATTGGCTTCGCACATTCAAAAGAAGAAGCAATAGTAGATTAGTAGAAGTTAACGTGATGTAACAAATGTGATTAATTAAAATATTTCACAGTGATTAGCTGTGAACAACCCACCATATGGGACACATCGTCAGTACGAGTGACTTATCAATACCGCACAGTGACAAAATACTGGCAACTTTTCTTGTCCCATCTTAAGTCGTATTGGTCGACGTTCTGTCCTTCAGAATAACAACGCCAGTGCTCACCATGTTCGAAATGTCATTGGTCACACCCGGCAGCACAAAGTCCATAGAAAGCTGTGGTCAGCAATGAGTCCTGACTTTCCCTGATTGGTGACTTCTGCGACATATGTGTCAACGTCATACGCGGTCTACGTTGGCTTAAACTGGTCAGGCGCTGCAGGGGGAGTAGGGGGGATTCCAACGAATGTATTTTGAGAGATTCATGCGTAATATGCCTTGTCGACAAAAAGCCGTTTCCTTGCACGCATTAGCACTCGCGGGTCTTTGAAAGGACATCCCCAATGATTCACACAACCCAAGGAACTCCAAGCTAATTTCCAAATCGAAGCCTGACACTACCTGTCTTGCTCGTAGTGATTGTACATCGTATCTTAATATTTGTTGCAGACTGCTCGACGTATTCAGATTCCTTCACAAGAATTCAAGGATACTTGGTCTTGGGACACAACGACATAACCTTCTGGGACGCCAGCTCGGCACCAGCCTGTCAACAATACTGCATACAAGAAACGGCATTCACGTGCAAGAGTTACGAATACCTTTACCACAATAAAATGTGCAACCTAATGTCCTTTATAAAGGATGATGCTCTCAGCATATGGAAAGCAGTTTCGAGGGCAGATTATTTTGAACGTTTGCGTCAGTGTGATGTCACAGACAACACTGAGGACGACAAGTAAAGGAATATATATCGAGAGAAACATAGACTTGAGAGCCTAATGTAACACGTGACGTAAAGACTTTACAACGGATTTCCCTCCCTGCATAATGTGATGTGCTCAGAAATACTCCGTGGCTTTAACAATAGTAAATCATGGGAGGCTCGTTTTGGGATCAGGCTTTCAATCGAACGATTGCGACATGACTGAATTTATGTGGGCTTTACAGCGTGTCAATATAGATCTGGAAGAAAAACACGTAATAATTACGATTTATATTTGCAAAAATAGAAACATTAAAGCTCTTATTATTTCGCTATATACCTCTGATTTTCCAACACAGTATGTTTATCTTAAGTTTTTTTACATGTAGATAAGGAAATGCGTCAACTTTCGAGACAATAATAACTTTATTTGCTTTCTTCCGGGATGACGGATCATGAGGAATCATAAAAAAACGTTGATTCGCGAGAGGCGAAGAACCGACGAGATTCCAGTGACATTTTTAGACGTTAGACAGTCAGATAAGGACAAACTTTATGCATGATTAACTTTATTCAGGTGATTTGACGTTTGGATACAGATTCTAGTAACGTACTGTCGACTTTATAGTTTCTGTTTGTTCTTCAGCATTTCTTGAAAGATCTGCCTGTAAGCTTGTATCATTACCATCATTACACGGAGGAAAATAAAAATAAATACGCAGGAAAATCACCCAAAGATCTCAGAAAATAACAACTGGAAAGAATTAGTTTCTTCTTTTGTTTAAAACTGCTGTCAGCAACAATCGAACTATATTCTTTGGGCCTGTAAATAATCGAGGTCAGTCAATTGATTGACATCATGAGCATCCATCAACGTATTTGGAACATGATGACATGTGTCAACCGAGTCTGACCATCCCATCCCCTCAGTTGCCTCTTATGACAACCATGGGTTGCTGGAAACTAGTTCTAACCTGGACGATTTCTACAGCGCCAGACAACAATGAAAATATAAATGGAACAGAATATTCGACCATTGCACACTAATGATACAAGTTTCTGTACATTTCTTAATTAAGCGCCATGTTTTCTAAATAGCGTGAACAATAGATGTGATATTTAGGGGAAATGCGCATAAATCATGATATTAGACAATTCTTTTAGCTTTTCGTTGTGTTTGTTTGCACTGAGTCTCAAATATAGCGACGAGACACTAGTCGCTGTTCGTTTTGAACTATTTGCCACAAGCAAAATCACTGCAAAGTCACCATCGTTGAAAATGAGGCTAACAGTTTCACAAGAACACAGTTTCAAGGTGATAAGCAATGATTAAGATTAAGATTCAAAAATCCTGAGTTGACAAAATGTTGAGACAAAATAGTTTATGAATATCAACTTTATCAATGATATCAATGTTTCATTAATATTTATGTTTCATCAATATGATCCGCATTGCCTTATTCTAACTGTAATGCCATTTTACACAAATTTAGATGCCCAATTGAGAGGACAAGAGCACTGTGGGGTAAATGTATTTTGTCATTCAAGGTCTTCACACACAGAAATAAATCTGCTTATCTATTCTAACCCAAACCACACAAGATGCACTGGTGTTTACTTCAATGTGTATATACAGATTTTCAAAGGCGTGGTTGATTCTCATTATTAGACTTATTCACAGTTGATATCAGCGAGTTATTACCTTGAAACAATCATTTGCACTAACATAATATACTTGGTATTAAACGGATGTTGTTAATGATATATGTACGTATGCATATTCACCTTGTATCCAATTTTGTTTCAATCAATAAAACTACATTGGTAAGAATCCATTATTGCCTTCGTTTGTATTCTTGTGATGAAGTTAACCAACCAACCAATTAATCAAGTAAAGGTTGTACCAGAAAGGTCAAGGTTCGAGAAGCAGCCAATGAAATTCCCTGGATGTGTTATGACCTGATATGCAACGGGGGGTCAGGAAAGCAAACAAGTAATCAAAGCGTGATACTAAAATATATATTTTAGATACATGGCCTATTTAATTCTGAAATCGGACAATCCCAAACACAGTCCCCAAATCGAAGAAAGACTTCTTCAAAATAGTCTCAAGTGGCTTATGGTCAGTTTCAGTATTAACACTACTGCCATGAGCATACACAGACTTCTCGAGACCAAACACTATGGCTAATAGCTCCGTTTCAATTTCTGCGTAACTGACTTCTGTCTGTGTCATAGGAGGAGAAGCATACTCAATGGGTTGCCCATTCTGCATCAAACATGCACCTAGACCATTTTCACATGTGTCAGTACTTGAGCACAGGAGGTGAAGATATGATCTTATCATCCAAAACTGTGTTCCACGGGAGATATCGCTTGTGTGAGATCATATGATATCTCCGAGGAGATATCGTTTTGACAGTAGATTTTGTACAATGCTCTGACAATGCTATGACGTCATCAACTTGATGAAGTCACAATGCTATGACATCGCTGCACTGCAAGTCTAATGGTAGTACAGTGTTGAGAGATGTACATTTGTCATTGAAAACTAATGAAGAATGATTTTGATGATAAATAGAAATTCACCCTCGTGTCTACTGATATCAATTATATCAACACTCGTTGATAAAGGTAAAATATATCCTCGGCAAGCCTCGGATATTTGTAACTTTATCAGCTCGTGTTGATATAATTGATATCAGTAGACACTTGGGTGAGATTCTCTATTTCACTTCATTCAAAGCTTGTCCACGAATTGCTGAATACTATCGGAATTTGACATCAACTTTTAACTGTAACTTCGGACAATTGAAGGACAAACTTTTGAACAAAGTTAGTCATTTCTAATAGTCTCTGAATTCCAGCTTTGTCAACAGGATCTGGCATCTTGGTAATTGTCTCCGCTTTCGAGGGATCGATTTTCAAACCTTCATGGGAAACGATATGACCCAGATAGGAGACTTCAGTTTTCCTCAGCTTGATTTTGTTCTTGTTCAAGGTTATCCCTTTCTCTCTACATCTGTTAATAAAAGATTTCAACTTTCCATTGTGGTCATCAAGAGCTTTTTCAAATGTATCACCAACTCCCAAAACCAACATGTCATCATGTATAGTTTATGTTGGGTAATGGTTCCGCTTCCATGCTTTGTTACAATCCAGACAAACCCTAATCATCCTACTTGGTTTTGTCACAAGAACCATTGTTGAAAACCAATCTGTAGGGACAGACACCTGTTCAATAATTCCCATACCATCGAGTCGCTTGAGTTCAGACTTCAATTTGGGTTTCAGAGGGAATTTTCCTTGAACGTAGTTTGACAGTGTTGACATGATGACTATTTTACCAAACAAATTTACCGCCATTTATTTACCAAACAAATGATTTTTTGTAAAGGGATGCAACTCTTCTGTAACCAAGTGACGCCGAAACTCAAAGAAGAGGACATAAAATATTTATAAACATACGCTTAAGTTTACATCCTAACAGACAGGTTCGAAAGCCATCAGCATACTCTTCAAGTACATCATCAGACATGATCACAGACATTATGTTCTCATAATTTGCTGTTGTCAACTGGAAAGCTTGTATGGCCAGGGAACCAAAGTATTGGCTTCACATCGTCGTTGACGACATTCAGTTCCTTATTACGGAAGTGTAGGCCCATACGTACGTAGGTTACATTGTACATGGTAAACTATAGTGTGCACAGTACAAATTAATAATTTTAAAATCTTACATACATTGCATGATAGATAAACATATTGATAAGTTTACAATGTGTTGATGACATGAGGAATTTGAATTTAGCTTAACTTGGATTGGTACAATAGATGGTACGAGAGCAAAATGGTATTCATCTTCAATATAACAAATTGCTGTTCCCAAACAAAACCAAAACCAAAACTGTACAACAGATCGTGCAATGGTTGAGCCCAATCCGGGATTTAAACCCACACCCTCAGATTTAGGCACCTCAATCGCCAGCACACAAAGTCAGCTGGCTAACCCGCTCAGCCACTGCACCTTCCAGGCTGGTGATTTGCCGACTTTTAGGGTCATGTCACCTGGCTGTGCGTGCCAGCGCTGCTCCACCAGCCGTTGTGAAGCGTGAAAATAGAACAATATTACATGATAGTTTCTTAAACAACCTTTTCCGTGATCGATGATAGAACATCAGATTTTAGATCCTACAGCGTACAGAGGTTTCAGGACCACGTGTCTTATTTATGTTTTGTGCACTTATCCCTATTTCCAGTTATTTTATTACTCATCGTTCTCATTTGAACCCAGACTGTAGGTGGTATGACTCGGCTCGTGAAACAAGTTCAAATGTTTAAAATATGGAAAGACATGTAAACTCTGCCTTTTCAATTGAATTGTATGAACAAACCAATGGAGGGTTTGACCGCACACCGCTATCTTATGAGCATGGAAATCTTTAAAGAGTAACGTTCACAAGACAAAATCATAAATTTTCTGCATCAAACATGCACCCTTTTTATATGTGTCACACTGCACAGCTGTTTCAAGAGAAGTACTTGAGCACAGGAGGTGAAGATATGATCTTCTTCACTTCACTCAAAGCTTGTCCACGAATTGCTGAATACTACAGGAGTTTGACATCAACTTTTAACTGTAACGTCGGACAATTGAAGGACAAACTTTTGAACAAAGTTAGTCATTTCTAATAGCCCCTGAATTCCAACTTTGTCAACAGGATCTGGCATCTTGGTAATTGTCTCCTCTTTCGAGGGAACGATTTTCAAACCTTCAGGGGAAACGATGTGACCCAGATAGGAGACTTCAGTTTTGCTCAGCTTGATTTTGTTCTTGTTCAAGGTTATCCCTTTCTCTCTACATCTGTTAATAAAAGATTTCAACTTTCCATTGCGGTCATCAAGAGCTTCTTCAAATGTATCACCAACTCCAAAAAGCAACATGTCATCATGTATAGTTGGTGTTGGATAATGGTTCCGCTTCCATGCTTTGTTAAGAGGTTTAGAATGCAGACAAACCCTAATCATCCTACTTGGTTTTGTCACAAGAACCATTGTTGAAAACCAATCTGTAGGGGCAGAAACCTGTTCAATAATTCCCATACCATTAAGTTCAGACTTCAATTTGGGTTTCAGAGGGAATTTTCCTTGAAGGTAGTTTGACAGTGTTTTACACGTCCGCCATTTATTTACCACACAAATGATATTTTGTAAAGGGATGCAACTCTTCTGTAACCAAGTGACACCGAAACTCAAAGAAGAGGACATACAATATTCATAAACATAAACTACTCTTCAAGTACATCATCAGACATACTCACAGACATTATGTTCTCATAGTTTGCTGTTATCAACTGAAACGCTTGTATGGCCAGGGAACCAAGCATTGGCTTCACATCGTCGTTGCCGACATTCAGTTCTTTATTACGGAAGTGTAGGCCCATACGTACGTAGGTTACATTGTACATGGCAAACTATGGTGTGCACAGTACAAATTAATAATTTTAAAATCTTAGATACATTGCATGATAAATAAACATATTGAGAAGTTTACAATGTGTTGATGACATGATCAATTTGAATTTAGCTTAACTTGGATTGGTACAATAGATGGTACGAGAGCTAATGGTATTCATCTTCAAATAACAAATTGCTGTTCCCAAACAAAACCAAAACTGTACAACAGATCGTGCATGGGTTGAGCCCAATCCGGGATTTAAACCCACACCCTCAGAGTCAGGCACCTCAATCGCCAGCACAAAGTCAGCTGGCTAACCCGCTCAGCCACTGCACCTTCCAGGCTGGCGATTTGCCGACTTTAGGGGTCATGTCACCTGGCTGTGCATGCCGGCGCGGCTCCACCAGCCGTTGTGAAGCGTGAGAATAGAACAATATTACATGATAGTTTCTTAAACAACCTTTTCCGTGATCGATGATAGAACATCAGATTTTAGATTCTACAGCGTACAGAGGTTTCAGTAGACTAACAACTAGTCTCTGAAATGAACATATTTTACTGAAAAATGGTCATAGTAAAAACATATAAAATATAATGAAAAGGAGCCCTGAGACCTTCTTCTGAGGAAATCTAGACTTGCCACATTTTCTAGACTTGTGTGGGCTGTCTTGGATATATTTGCTTCAGGGTCTGTACGAGAGACTAAGGTTTCAGGACCACTCGTCTTATTTATGTTCTGTGCACTTATCCCTATTTCCAGGTATTTTATTACTCATCGTTCTCATTTGAACCCAGACTGTAGGTGGTATGACTCGGCTCGTGAAACAAGTTCACATGTTTACAATATGGAAAGACATGTAAAAATCTGCCTTTTCAATTGAATTGTATGAACAAACCAATGGAGGGTTTGACCGCACACCGCTATCTTATGATCATGGAAATCTTGAAGAGTAACGTTCACAAGACAATATCATGAATGTTTTTCACATGCCAACAATATAAGGATTACTGATCCGTCTTCTGACACAATGGTATGTCCTTAATTGTATACATAAGTGTAGCCAGAGGTAAAAGCAGACTACGGCTGCATATCGCTGCGGAATGGTACCGTTCCAGGGGCGGATACAGCTTTTTGAGAAAGAAGGGGATGCACAATATTGAGAAAGGAGGGGTGCACACTTCATTTTCACGAGAGTTTCAATGGTCCGTTAATAAACTTTCAGGACAAAGAGGGGTGGGGGTGGGGGTGCGTAACCATGTACACACACACACACACACACACACACCCTCTGGATCCGCCTATACGATCCCGTTAGTCGCGTCTTTCGACAAACATAACTTCACCATATAACACAGGCTTATCTGCAATCAAAAGCAGCAGAGAACAAAAAAACGCAACAGAGAACATATACTGAACCGCAAAAGTAACGTAACACCGATAGTGGTTTCTTAATGCATAAAATTTAATTCGCTCTAATTAACAATCAAAACGGAGGATTGAGTTCAAACTTGACAATTATGGTTAACACATTTTCGGGAATCACATTTAGACTTCAGACAAACAAAATCACCAAAAAATAGTTCCATTAGGATGCCTCGAAGTCAGTATCATGTGTGGTCTCCATGGGCCCCGATGACGGCGTTGCATCGTCCAATCAATCAAACTTATTTCGTAACAATGCCTTAGGCCCACGTACAATACAAATAAACATCTGTAATTATAAGATAGTGGTATTTGACAATCAGACTCATATGTATAAAGAACGCAATGACAGTGCTTCCTTAATGTAAGAAGAACAATTTGTTAGTGTTGAAAACTTGGAACAGGAAAATGTGTTCAGAAAGTATTGCTGATCTATGTAATTTGGTAATGCTTTAAAGCGCAAATCATGATAAACTTTACATTCAAATGGGAAATGAAATTCATTTGGACAAAATAATCATTATAAATATTACAAAGTTTTTGGTGCCTCGGAACTCCATCAAATCTACCGGTATTTTTATATCTTGGAAGTGCACCGATTCGTAACATTGTTATTCGACGCCTCGCATCTTTAGATTTCAATAAAGTTAAATATGGTTCAATGCAAAATACACTTTTGATACTGGAATAGATATCAAGCGATGAATATTTGTGCATTTTGAATTGCTTTTCACCAACTCTTACATGAAAATCTTTCAAAAACTGTTCCTCGTTGCCAACTCCTTAAGCTTCCCACACAAAACCAAAACCATAATTGAACAAAGTATTTCGGACAAAATATACCCACGTTTTCATACCAACTTTGTCTAAATTGTGCATCATGATATAATACTGCTTTGAATTTCTATCCTTTGGTAAGCGTACAAGTTTGAACCGACACTTCACAACACGTAATAAACTATCAACATAAATATAATTTCTACCACATTCCGCCAAAACACCAGCGTTAGAGCATTTATAACTTACGCCAAACACATACTTACAAAATCTAATGTGAAACTGTTCAATAACATGCCATTTCCGAAAACCCCGTATTTCCGAAGCGTACAAAATAATCTGCTTTATCTGAACGTCCATAGCCTTTGATTTGGGTGTTCTCATTACCCCTGAGACCGTCATAGCCGCGTGGGCGTAAACCTGCAATTTGATAGTGTATAGAATATTTCCATATCAATGTTTGCGCTAGTACAGATCGGTTCATGAATATTAGAAGCCATCTGAATACATTCTTTGTGGGTATCATGTCGTCCGTGGACTTGTGGGCCATCCCAGAGAGACCCAGCTTTCTGAAACATTCCGATACAGTTTCTTTGTTGTTTAACGCCACACGCAGCACCTTCCCAGCTATATGACGGTGACATGTAAATAATTTATTCCTGAACGAACAACCCACGAATGGATATGTCGTGCAACGAACCACGCGGAGTTTCGAGGAAACAGATCACCGAGTCTGACTATTAGTCCCATGTGGACGTCCATTAAGACCAGCTTGGGACACAGGAACAAATATTGACCCGAAACTCCTAAGGAAAAGTTGTTCCCGCATATTTCAATATCGGTCGATGAGGCAGCCTAATTACCTTGATCGTTCATCATGCTGCATTATTGGGCCCACTAAAGTACTGTCGGAAATGCTAGAAAAATTATTTTTGACTTTTATGTAAATATCAGAGATATTACAGTTATCACTTTAAGAAACATCTACCTAATGTAGACCGAGGGGATAAATTTTGAGACATGCCCTAAATGTGTTTTTGTGCATATGAACATATCAAAAACCTTTTAAAAATGAGGGGTAGTGGAACGTTATTTGATACTAACATTAACTGCCTGTGTTATGTCATCAGCATGCACGGTATCGACAGGTGAAAATGACACCTGAGCACAAGTTCGGGTGAGGGATCATCTCAATACATTGCTTTCTTCATAATGTTGAATATGTGTACGTATAGTATACGTATTGGTTATGTAAGGGATCATGTGATATCCATAATTCGAACACCAACAATACCTCTATATATATATATATATATATATATATATATATATATATATATATATATATATATATCTGTGTGCGTCAATGTGTGCATATGTGTAGGAGTATGTAATTATGTATATATAAGCAAGTGTATACAGGAGTATGTAATTATGTATATATTAGCAAGTGTATACAGGAGTATGTAATTATGTATATATTAGCAAGTGTATACAGGAGTATGTAATTATGTATATATAAGCAAGTGTATACAGGAGTATGTAATTATGTATATATTAGCAAGTGTATACAGGAGTATGTAATTATGTATATATAAGCAAGTGTATACAGGAGTATGTAATTATGTATATATAATCAAGTGTATTTTAATTGTATTTTAATCACTAAGTCTAGCCCTAGCTTAACCACTCAATCTAAACTGCTTCACTTTCACAATAGCACGGTCATCCTTGCGCTTACGTTGTCTATAGTCTCTATTGTCTTGCCCCAGACCCAGGCCCCTTATACTCAATAGCAGGGTGTTTTGTGGGTCAGCTGTGATTTTCACTTCAGTCTGTCTGGTCACTGGTCATAGCTCACAACAGCTTATAACAGGTTAGTTTATATTTGGATTGTATATTTTATGTCTTCATGTTTTATGTGTATGTATTATTTCTTAGCTTCCTTTAAAGCATGTATCATGTTATGTGTGGTAAATATAAACCAAATTAACTATTTGTAATATGTAGCATAACTAGGTGTTAGCAATTCTTTACATATGTAAGTATTTATTGCTGGTAATCCTAAATAACATTTCCCACGAGGATGTTACCTAACTCATAAATTATTGTGTAGGTAAATGGTGCAGGACAGTGAATGTAACAAACTACAAACACACGCTACGGGTGTGAGCTATTGCCCGAAGGAGCATTTATTAGTCGATAATTCACCCTGAAACATTTATAGAAATAATGATACATTAATACTACACATAAAATCATCAATGTTGCAAAAGGTCATACTAGTAGTTGTAAACAGACTAGATAACATACAATACACAGTAAGGTTACATCCAATCTTGCCAACTATATAGCACGATATATATTTATTAATATTCTTATTGCAATAAGATTATGAACCTTTATACAAATTGTACTCATATAGTAAATGGGTAGGAGATTAACTGATCTATATTACACTTCTTAAGTAATAGATATACATGTAGTTAATTGTACAAACAGTATGACACATCTTATAATCATTCAAATCTCAAATTGACAATACAAGCAATGCGCCTACCCTGTGGATGAGACTGGGGTGTCCACCGACCAGCACAGCAATATTTCCAGAATATATCTGAATAAAATATATATATATACTCTCATAACTAAGAGTGACACACTTATACACTTTATATACAACTTGAAATGTTTTTGCTGTATATTGCATACACATACCTAGCCACAACAGAATTTAAATAAGACACATTCCAACTCTTATCTCATGCACACAAGAGTAAAGATATAGAAAAGCTGTTTGTTAGTATTTACAATTTCATAAGCCTGGTTTAGCATATTTAGGTAAATGGATAATGGATGAGATTTAGATAATAGCAAACACTTAGTTTACTTTAATAGAACAAGTTAAATGTACTGCAACATATAAATGCAATAACATAAATATACAGAGATATATTGAACTGACCTGATGTGAACAGTCCCTGTCAACTTGTCTGTGGAGTGACTTTGTGCAGACTGAGTGCAGACTGAGTGCAGGCTATTAAACAAAGGGTTTAACTTGGAGGGTTAGCTTGGCCAATCAGTTGAGCACGTCATGGCTTGGGTTTGTTAAGGGCTTGAGGGACACAAAACCTATATCTTAACTATCCTACTGATAAATATATATATATATATATATATATATATATATATATACAGAATAGAAAACATTAAAAATAATAAAATCCCTATGTACAAAGTTATATCTGCGACACACTTCCCCCCTTCCTTGAAATGACGTCCTCGTCATTTATTCTTTCTGGTGACGAAATCCAGTAATGCATCGGAAAGATGTTTTGGTTGGCCCTCGAGCACCCCCTCCTCTATTAGAGAACTGAGATAGTTTGCTCGAGCTAACCAGTCTGGTTGTGTAACTGCAGAAAGTGCAAACTCGCCTCTGCTAATCCAACTGGGTGGTCTGCGATCTCGAACGGATCTCCTTGGTTGAGGGTCTGGTGGCAGTGGTGTATCAGCAGCAGGCTGTCTATCTGGTGGGACATCCACAACCTGAACTGGAGGTTCTTTGTCTGGTGGGACATCCACAAGCTGAACTGGAGATTCTTCCGAATGCTGGTCGTGTTCTTCAGCATCTACAGTTTCCTCAGGTTCAAAGTTGGTCTGGTCCTCATTCTCAGTATCTTCATTCAGCTTGCCTTCAAGTGGCTTCTCAGCTTGATAAAGAGCTGACCCTGAAGAATCCAAATGTTAAGTGGAGATGAACACAATGTCTACTCCTTCGTCTAGTCCCTCTTCACTCTGTGAGCTGCCTGTGGTGTCTTCTGTGGGTGTCTGCTTAACTTTTGGTGTTGGTTGTGAAGGCTTGTTTTTTCTTGGCTTGGGTACTGGTGCTGAATGGGGAAGACATCCAATTGGAAGTAATAAATTCCTATGCAAGGTTCTTGTCCGTCCTTGTCCATTCTCCTTACCAAGGACAAACACTGGTATGGATGGATTTGGTTGGTCCAAGATAACATAAATGTCTTGCTCCCATTTGTCAGCTAACTTGTGCTTGCCATCAAATGCAACAACCTTCACAAGTACTCTGTCACCTTTTTCAAGAATGGCTGCTCTAGCTTTCTGGTCGTAGAGACTCATGTTCCTGGACTGGGATTTCCTGGCAGCAGTAGCGGCTTTGTCATAGGCCTGGGTGAGGCGATCTTTCAATTCGTTAGTGTAACTGGCCATGGACTTCTGCTTGGCTGTCTCCATGTCAAGTCCAAAAGCTATGTCCACTGGGAGACGTGGATGGCGTCCATACATCAAAAAGAATGGTGCAAGCCTGTAGATTCATGGCGAGTACAGTTGTATGCATGCACTAATGGTCCAACGTGGGCTCGCCAATTCTTCTTACTGTCCGGATCAAGAGTCCCAAGCATGTTGCAGAGAGTCCTGTTGAAGCGTTCACACATTCCATTCCCCATTGGGTGGTATGGAGTAGTCCGTGACTTGTTGATCTTCAGCAGCTGACATAACTCCTGCATGAGCTTACCAGTGAAGTTGGCTCCTTGATCCGAGTGGATGCGGTATCCTGTAATGTATGATGAAATTGTTGAAGAAAACTTCAGGAGTTGTCTTGGCCGTCATGTTCTTGGTTGGGTAGGCCTGGCCATAATGGGTGAAGTGGTTAGTCACTACTAGAACATGTTGCTGTCCACCCTTTGATGGCTCTAGAGTGAGAAAGTCCATGCACACAAGCTCTAGAGGCTGTGAGGTTTCTATACTGACCAGTGGTGCTCTTCCCGTTGGTGTTTTACAACGCAAACATGATACACATTGTTGAACATGGGCCTCTACATCCTTTGTCATTCCAGGCCAATAAAATCTGTCTTTGATAAGTGCCAAGGTCCTGTCTCTCCCTGGATGTCCAACATTGTCATGGAGACTTCGTAATGCGGCCGATCGACATCTGGTTGGAAGGACTAACTGTTCCTGTTCTTCTCGATCTCTGTTGATGACTCGATACAGAACACCTCACTTCAGTTGAAAGTGTTGAAAACTCTTCAACAGGGTTGTCACCTCTTGATTCCCAAGAAACTGTGTCCTATCTGGTCTTTCTGTGATGGTCAATGACAATAGCAAGCTCTTGATCTTTCGACTGAGTTCGTCGCCAATCCCTGGCATTAAAGTCGCATCTCTCTTCAGTTGTCACTTCTTGCTCATTGAAGTCAGGGGTTGAAAGAATCAAACTTTCAACAAGGCTAGGAACTTGTAATGCCTCACAGATAGCTCTAACTGAGTCCTTGTTTACTTCTTCCGTTTGTACTTGATCTTTTCTCTGAGGTAATCTGGACAGGATGTCAGCATCAATGTTGGATTTTCCTGATCTATACTTGATGGCAAAGTTATAGTTGGCTAGAGAGCTTAACCAACGATGTCCAGTGGCATTTAGACGAGCTGTAGTCAGGACATAGGTCAGAGGGTTATTGTCAGTCATCACGATGAAATCATTGCCATACAAATAATCGTGGAATTTTTCTGAAATTGACCACTTTGAGCACAAAAATTCCAATTTATTGGTACAGCAGTTTCGTTCAGAAGATTTCAGTCCTCTGCTTGCGTATGCTATGACCCGTGGGTGGCCATCCTGGTGCTGATAGAGCACTGCTCCCAAACCTTGAGTGCTTGCATCTGTATGAAGCTCGAAGGCTTTGTGTTGTCAGCATACCCAGGAACCGGAGGTGTAGAAAGGCACATCTTGATCTCATCAAAGCTCTTTGCTGGTCCTGACCCCACTCAAAATCCTTTGTCTTTGAGGTTTGTTTCCTTGATTTCTTGACAGTTTTTGACATCAAGTCAAACAGAGGTCTTGCAATACTGGAAAAATTCTTCACAAATTTACGGTAATAACCAGCAAATCCGAGAAACTTTCTAACTTCCTCAGGTGTTGATGGTGTTGGCCAGTTCTTTATCTTGTCCACCTTCTCTGGGTCTGTCTCAATACCATCAGCAGAAACGATATACCCGACATATCTCACTCGGCGTTTGAAAAATTTGCACTTTTTTGGAGCAAGCTTGAGGCCACATTCTTGGAGTCGCTTGAAAACCATCTCCAGACGTTGAATATGTTCCTCGTATGTCTTGGAGAAGATAATGAGGTCATCAAGGTAAATCTTCAGATGGAGACCCTCTAGACATTGTTCCATAAGATGCTGATAAGTCGCTGGGGCATTGGAGAGTCCAAATGGCATTCGGTTATATTTGAAGAAACCCAAAGGTCCAACAGTAAAGGCAGTTCTGTCCTTATGGCTCTCCTCGATCTCAACCTGATGGTACCCGCTCTTCATATCCAGAACCGAAAAGTAGGTCATACCTCCCAAACAGTCTAACAGCTCCTCGATACGTGGTAAGGCATAAGCATCCTTGATGGTACGACGATTAAGCTGTCTCAAATCTATACACATCCTCAGAGTTCCATTCTTCTTCCTTGCTAAGACTACATTTGATGCCCAAGGGCTGTGAGAACTTCTGATGACCCCGGCAGAGTTGTTGCAAGTGACTACGAACCTCATCGAACATGGCTGGTGGTATTCGACGATGTTTCTGTTTGAAAGGATGATCATTGGTTAAATCGATTCTGTGTTGAACAGCTGATGAGTGGCCAAGGTCCCCTTCATGCTTGGAAAAAAATTCCTTGAACCTCAGGATAACATCAAGACCTTGCTCTATCTCCTGAGACGTCAAATCCTCTTTCTCTATTTCCAATTGTTCAATTAGAGTCTCCTCATCTACAGGTTGTTCACATGGTGCTTCTTGCAGAGTCACTGGTTGCAGTTCACAAAGTAACCATTGGGGAGGTATAACTATAGTACGGGTGGTGACGTTGAAAACATGGACTTCAATGTCATCAGGACCACAAGAAAAAAATGGTGATTTCCAAAAATTTCCAATTTGGAAATATCATATTTCCAAAAATTTCCCAAATTGGAAACATGATGTTTCCAAGGCTTGGAAAGTTTTAGAAATTTAGGAAGGATTTTACCACTACTTCTTTCAGTTTCTCCTTTTCCAAGGATCCCCGTGAGTGTATAGACTGTGTATTCGTCCTCCTAGGAGTGTATTCGTCCTCCTATGCGATCAACTAGGAACCAATTCTAAATATTAGTATAACCAGGGAGACTAAAAGACGTTGTAGATTATCCTTGGTATAACTTCACTCGTCTGCACCCTTGACGTTCTAGGTGTTAAAAATTGATATTGACTGTCATATTTGCCCTGATATGGCTAGCATTTTCCAAAATACCGTTTTAAGTGTATGTTTTACTTATTATCCACAGAAGCGCAAATAGTTTTGACCTGTCACCGTTTGCATAAACATAAATTACATAGACCTACGTTACATCATTGATAAAAGTTTACCGGACCCACTGACTAACTGGACAGGGTTTATTACATGTCATAAAAGTGAACCCTTGCCAGGGAATAATAGGTTTATTGTAGTAGAATACATTCTTTAATGGTACCCTCTAATTAACACCTGTCACAAGGGATGGACCGTTTGCGTGGTTTATCATTGCGAAATCAACAGTCAAGACTGTTGATTTAAGACTGTAGGCGAATAGAGAACAACCCATTTGGGTTTGTGGTCAGAGACGGTGTTATGCAGTTGGTGTATTCACGAAATTAATGAACTTGATAATAGATAATTGGTTATATTGTCCACTCACGGGCGGACTGAGGCCAAAAGAACCCAAATGAATTCCTTCTTAAAATCTTTATAGTAAAACTATTAAATTGGTCATATACAATAAAAGGTGACTCAATGTTTAATTTTAGATAACGTTAAATAATTTCTAGAGAAATCACTACATAAGTTCATATCACAGATGATTCCAGAGACAAATAGTTTATGAGATTCTAGTTTATGAAAAGCATTAAATTCCAAACAATCCAATCTGTTCTCTAATGCTCAGGAATTATTACCACTTACATGAAAATAGTTTGAGATGTCGACTCAGGAAGCCGACCTTTCAATTTTTATAAGGCTCAGGACGTTGACAAGGGGTAGGCTTTGAAGTTTTTGTGTTATTTTAGCACATGGCTAATCTCATGTGACGTGTTATTATAAACTGTGTAAAAACATGATTAAAACAATCATATGATTAACACATTTTACAGGGCACTGATCCAGAGCAATTTCCGCGCACTGGTTGTTGCTTTTGTTATTGTTTTTCTCCCCTGAGCACCCGGATGATATCCCAGTATTTTCAATGGGTTCGTGACCTTTGCTGTGCCACCCGCATGCGCAATTGATCGTATAGGTATAGATTGATCAGCAAAATGAAATCTTTTTTACTCGATAATATTTCCATCTTCATTTATATAATAACAAATGAAAACAGTTTGAAGTTCAATCATCTGCCAGTGGTTAAACATCATGACTGAAAAATAAGGAAGTCAATTTATGTCTTTGTATTTTGTCTTATAATCCTAATTATTTTATTGCCATATTTGTATGCATTTTGAAACTTAATAAAAAGCATACGATCTACTTATACTTATAGCGTATTTATAACATGACTGTAATATCTAGACATATTATAGAATGCCAACATGAATCATATTTCCCACACGCCTTAGGTATGACCTAGTGTATGTTGTCTGTCGCATTACGCTACACGGCGAAAACAAATTATTCTGTTGAATGCTACCACAAATGAATAAAAACAAAATGCAAATATTAGAAATAAAAAAGACTAAAGTCTGCAACAATGTCAGGTTATTACCTTGTTCGAGTAATGTATCCATCAATATCCACATATGTTTAGTCCCGATTTTGACAGCCTCAAATTTGACAGTGAAATTTCTCACTTCTGTAATTTATCTAGCCAGTTATCCCAATTTTGACAATGAACTTTGGTACCCTTGTCAGCTCTTCTCGTGTCCGTTTATTTACATTAGTGGTAAGGATATAGGAACCAATAGAGCTTTGGTCTGGATGATTATGCTGTTTGTCCCCTCTTCTGACAACAGTCCCATCTGCTGTTGTGGCGACTGAGGCTGTTTTCAGGCACTGACATCTCCATATAATGGTACCATTCCTGTTGGCAGTTCGTCTCAGATACCTATATCCATCCAGCAACAATTCTCCACCTGGTCTCCTACCATCTAACTTTGTACCTTTCTCAGCCATGATGAAATATGATAAGGAAATGTGATGTATATGTGGGCATATATACTTTGCAAGTAATTGGTAAAACTACTTCTCCCATCCTGCTCATGACGTAACCTTTTAAAATATTGAATTCATACATCTCAACGGATAATGCTGCTTCTCGCATCCTTTTCCCTCAGTTGATTGTGACATTAGTGTTCAAGAATGTTACTTGTTCTGTACTTCTCTCGGGTGATGGCATCTACTAGTACATAACTACCCTTAATTGGTGCAGCTGACTGACTGACTGACTGAGTTTAGTTTTACGCCGCTTTCAGCAATATTCCAGCAACATCACGGCGGGGGACACCAGAAATGGGCTTCACACATTGTGCCCACGTGGGGATTCGAACTTGGGTCTTCGGCGTGACGAGCCAACGCTTTAACCATTAGGCTACCCCACCGCCCCTTGGTGCAGCTAGTTATCCCAGGTTTGAGAGCGAAACTTCGCGAAACTTTCTTTAAAAAGGTAATTTCATTAGCCAATAATGAGCACTCAATCCACTTGTGTTTTTCTTGGTCATCTCCTCCCCCACAATCCCCACCCACCCGTACCATTGTCTTGCTAATTAACATGGTCTGGTGATCCTCTTGCACCTTAAAGGTCATATGCAACCAAAAAATCAAACATAATTAAAACACAATTATCACTTATTCATGACATATAATATACATTGCTGATTATGAAAAAAGGTATAAACAAAATTATAAGCGTACAATCGCAAATCAAAAGTGCAATATTTTGTACTTGGGTTTACTTCCCAAGAAACGAAGCAGCCAGGATACCGAACCCAGTCAGAGCGGCTGGGTGTGCACTCAAGTGTAATGGCTGGTTCATTTGCAGATGCCTCACGTCTCGTGTGTGTATATATATAGAGATGTTAGGTTTTGTAAAAACATGCTCCTTTCTTGTGTATAACATTTTGCAATCAACAGACATCATAACATGTCATGTGTACAAGTATCACCTGCCTGTCTGTGTAATTACATAATGTGACAGAGACCGAACTCGAGTCATAAATCAATGCTTTTTGCTTATGGTGTGTAGCCTGATTGGTGTTAAGTTCAATTTGCATGTGGTCAGTGATCGAATTGTGTATTGAACATTGTCATTAGCAGACAGGCAGGCAGACACATAGGTGTCAATAAAACAAGACATTGAGTTTTGTCTTTGACAACGACATATCTATATCACAGTTAGACATTTTTGCTAAATAATCACATTGCTTTTAAGTATCAAACTGAGAAAGTGACTCGGTAAGAAGAACGTGTGGTGAAATAGACAAATGAAATTATATAAACAGTTATATCGGTAATCTACTGTCATAACATATAAAATGCTCTCATCTGTGAAATATCAACAACACATTAGAAATATAGCTCACACCAAAGCCTTCACCGAGTATTCACCGGACAACCCGCTTCCAAGCTGCGCTAACCTATTTCACAGCCCAACTGTTGAAACCACTTTTCCCCAAAGCGCTGGGGGAAATTTATGGAATCGTTTGAACTCCCATTTCGCGCGGGTTTTTTCATCACGTTATTTTTCAACTTTATAAGTTGAATTTGCATTTTTGATGATTGTTTCGGTAAGTCCATACCGAAAGGTATCAGAATCTGCAAAGTTGTGTTTTACGTTGCATGTGACCTTTAAATAAACAACATGCCCGACTAGCAAAAGAGGAACTCCCCCATCAACTTACTGGCGGTTAATACATTAAAGGAAAGATGTTGTTTTTTACACAGGTACTTTACGACAGGGTGTAATTAGTATAGATTAGTAAATCTACATACATAAACACTACCTTTTGACAAATCCGCTGTGCAAGATAAAAGTAATTAATCAACCAGCGTGTTATCGGTTAATCCTTTGATCAATGTTTGTTTTGTATCTCAGCTGATAATTCATCTTGCTGCACTTCCATGAGCATATTACATAAAATGTAACACATTTGGCACATCAGACCTTAATTCATAATGCTGAGTATTAACACAAGAAATGCGAAATGGGAACCTCTGTCGGATAATCTGAGTGGTTTTACCATCATACCAGTTATAAATTCAAACTGGAAAAAAAATCCACAGTTACAAGCTTGGAAATGTCTTGGAAAGATGATGTTTCCAAGACATTTCCAATTTTGGAAAGATGAGATTGGAAATATCCGCAAGGGGAGATAACTGGTGGGTGATGGTAAATGATTGTTCTGCATGGGCTAATAGCGTCATGGGGGCAGCATGAGTTTTTCATGGGGGCGTTAAGGCGACTGGCGGTAGTCTTTGATGTTTGGTGTTGTTTTAGTAATGATTGTTTAAGGGATTAACGAAAGGATTATCGACTTGACTAGTCGAAATTGCAGTGGTGAACACATTTTAAATGTTCAATGTTTAACTGACCATCAAGTCAATTATGACATATAACATGTGTAGGTATATACCACCAAATACTGGTTACAGCAAAGGGGGTAGTAATCGCTGAATTGCATGCAATGTTAATTGACCCCTGAAAAAACGTATGGACCGACACTGTTTGGAGGATACGAACGGAACTTCATTGTTGCATAAGAAATACATATAGGCATTTGATGTGTACTGAAGTTAAAATTGCAGATACCTAAGTAAATTTTCTTTTGTCATAAATATAATATGTAATAGACATCATATGTTTACGTGGCATGATTAAATATCGAGGTAAAAAAACACAGAAATAAGATCAAATTGGATCAGTCACTATGCCATCTATGCATTAGAAAATCCGAAAAGCATACACTGCTGGTATACTTTATTGCAATCAGACAGGAACTGCCGGGGGTATTCTCAAATAACAGCATCTGATGACCATCCACCCTTCCTAATGTCCCGCTGTTTGGGTTGAAGAAATTTTGTCAAGGTGGCCAGAAGCCCAGTCCCTGTGTCCGTCACGGTCGAGGGAGCAGATACCGACAAGCTTGCAGCTTGGTTTGGAAATTAGACTGTTGGCGAGAAACATTAATCGCTCTGGATCAGTTCCCCTCTAATTACATGGGGATATTTAATGAGAAGAAGCATGAAAGTGTACATTCGACTTCGAAATGGCTAATGCTCAACTTGAACAGAAGTTCATTCCTACACCTCGTTGGTGCAACATGCCGAAGGCCAAAGACAACCCACGAAGAAGAAATACCGATACATGGAACGCCGTCTTCAAGAACTGAGACACCAGTTTCAAAATGGAATTTTAACTGTTAGACAGTTTGCTGATTCAGCATCTCTTCTTTCTCATCTTTAATATATTTATAATGTACTTATAAATGTGTATGTATATTTAACATTGTGTAATATCTTGAAACATTTCATAATATGATGTAATATAACTATTGATAATTCCTGTGAAATTTAGCATGTTGTAACATGATTAAATAAAATCTGTCCATATAGTCTCCCGTTACCACTCGTGGCTTACGCCTTCTATGTTTTTTATGTGTTTTATATTTCAATGTATATATGCTAAGTGAAATGAGACTGAAATAAAACACTATCTTTATACATATTTTTGGCTCATTTTCTCATTAGGTGTGCTCTCATTCGCATAATCCGGAATATCCTCTTCTATCAACACGTAGGCCTATCATTGTCTCTATAATCCAATGTTAATTTGCTAACAGACGGGCATCAACATTTCTCATAATTCAACCGTTTGGACCAAAGGTCGATAGAGGGGAGTTTCCATGTATATTCTCACGGCGTTATCAAGATAAAAGTTACTACAACCAGGTGAATAGAAACATATATGCATAGTGACAAGCAGCAAATTAACAACAGGTAATTCAGCAAGTAGCACATCGTTGGGGCCAACAGGAGAGTAAGATCAACAAATCTAAATTCACTCCATTGTCCAAGTGATGGAATCAATCAACATTCAATCAGCTTGTTTATCCTGAACGTTTGTAGCTCTATGCAATAAACAGGGAGTTGTTATCACGTAAGTGGTATGTTTCGTTGTGTATCCCCATACTGTTTACTGCAGTATAAGTGAGATCTGCTTCACTTTGCGAATGATCAATCTTTTGAAGTTGATTTAAGTTCTACTTTAGTAAACTGCTACCTAACAGATTGATCTCATCCCAAATTCGTGTTTTATATTTCAGGTACTAAGAAAATGTACTACTGAATTTTAACGTATTAGATATACATCTATCGGTACCAGTTTTGCGTGTCCATTACATGTGTCATTCACACGTCATTTATGCCATGATAATGTTCTCTGATCCATTTCACCATACAGCATTTATTTCATTCAATGTTTTGATGCTCATATGAAAACATGAGAAATGTTACTGTTCCAGTTCCTTTTGAAGAGTGAAATTATTTTTGTTCCTCAAGTGTTCCAACCAATATAGTCATTATGGTTACAAACGACCTGATTTTAATACCTATAGATTAGATGTTATACACGCTTGCATGCACACACACACACACACACACACACACACACAAAACATCCGTAATTTGTGAATTCTGTTCGGACGATAAAGAAATATTTAATTTGGTCAGAATCAGTATATAAATTATCTTCCCTTGCTATGAGAGAAGCATGGCATTATTCGTTCATTTTTTCATAATTTTATCTGCATAAAAGAATGTATTATCAGAAATGTGAAACAAACTTTCGTATGCTACCATATCACTAACATTGCGATATTGACCATGGAATAAATGTTAAGTTTAGTCTGTTTTCAATGTCATAATATGTGAGGTTCATCATTCACACATACATACAAACTGAAAGCATAACACAAAACAATATGCAACCAACACAATGTAATACAATAATAGTTTCAACGCCTGTGCATACCACACCGTTGACGAATCTCTCAGGTGTGTTAGAGCGATAATCACATCGCGACATGATTAACAAGCCTACAGCTCAGCAGATTTTAATAACTTACCTGTTTAAGAAGAAAAGCAAGATTTATGGATGTCAACTTGTGAATAACACGAAGTTTCGGAGTGTATGCTTGCTCCTTCATCAGGTCACAGTAATGCATTCCACTTCTTAATGCCCATCAAAGATTTAACTCACTTCCAGGGGCTTCTTTGAGAGGCATAAAAACTTGTTAATTAACAAGGCAGTAGGCCTTGTTAATTGGTGACTATTAACTGCCTTGATTCACTCATCAATCAACAAGGGATTAGGTCCCGGGGCGTGCAAGTAACAATAATTTACCATCACCCACCAGTTATCTCCCCTTGTGGACATTTCCAAAATTGTAAACTGTAAATTGTAAATTGTAAAACTTTTTTCCAGTGGACTGTTCTTATCATAAGTAACTGTTGGAGCTATGTCAACATCAGAAGAAATGGAGGCCTGGGAAGTGGGTTGTAAGAGGGCACAAAGTCTAGGAGTCTTCAGTCCCTTTGTAAGCTGACCTATTAGCAGGGATCATGACATTCTTCTCCTCAGCGCTCCTCACCAGTCCAAGTCTCCACTTGTTCCTTTCCAGTTCCTTTTTTCCCAGAACAATAGTCCTGTAGGTTAAATACCATGGTGTGTGCAATGGGTCTTTCTCTAGAAACTTGGCTCCATGTTGATTCCTGCAGGTATTCAATAAACAGGTTAAGATGTTTGTTCCTAGAAGCACTGGTACTCGGACACTGTATCTGGTAGTGGGTACTACAAGAAATAGACAGGGAACAGCATCAACATCAACACCTCCTCCAGTGACAGATACATCCACTTTAATAAATCCTTTGTATGGCAATATCTCGCCACCAGCACACTCGATGTCCAATATATCTCCTAGTGGCTGTAAGGCAATGTGCTGTAACTGTTCCTCATAAAATGCTTCAGATACAATGGACACAGTCGCTCCTGTGTCCAGCAAGGCTCGAACTGGTTTACCATCAAGCAGGATGTTGTCTTCGTTTGCACAACCAACTAACCCTTCAGGTACTCTGTTGGGGTTCTGAAGCGAGTCTATTGGTGACCCCTGCCCATAGACCCTTGCCAGTTTAAAGGATGACGAAGATGGTCCAGACGAACTCGACATCCAATGGCAATGTGTCCTGGGTAACCACATCTGTAGCAAATGACTACCTGTGACCTTGTAGAATGAGGATAAATTCTCTCGTTTGGTGGTGGGTACTGGTTCCTCGGTGCACTATCTGGGAACTAGACATAGGTGATGTAGGTCTAAATCTCCTATGACTAGAGTCAGTTCCAGTACCTCTGTAGTCAGGATTAACGGTATCACCTGTGCCTGGTGGTATTCTGTGATCTGGTCCTTTACCTAAGCTCTGGGACAAGTAGGATCCCAATGGGATTGCAGTCTCATCCTGAGGATTAGATGACAAACTACATTGGTATCTACCTTTAGGGTAACTTCGTTGACTGGAGGCGAATGACTGGTGCTGGTGGACATGGGCTGTCTCCTGTTGCCTTATCTTCATATCGGAGACTTCACTTTGTAGCTGTTGGATGGCGGAAGTCAGACATTCAATATCTTTCTTGGTCACCACATTTGACTCGGAGGCCATCTTAGCAGTAGCTGTCCTATTCCTAGTTGATGGCGTTGGATCTCGTCCTTGCTTCATGTCATACCCGATCTCCCTCAAGGATATCCTGAGTCCATCAAAAGAGGGTATTGAATCGAACTTATGACCAGATACACTGTTGAGTGATGGCCTAAAACCACCCCACAACATGTTCCTCAGCATGTCATCCTCATCTTGAAAAGGAATGGTGTGATGATCTGTGACTTTCAATAGCAGGTGTTCCAAACGGCATCCCCAAGTGGCCACGTCCTCAGTTTCACCTTGGGAAGCACTATAAAACTGAGCTAACAGAGCTTCCTTGTGTTTAACAGTACCATAAATACTATAGAGTTTGTTCAGCAAATCCTGTATTGAAGCCTAGGATCCTAATCTCATTGCTACTCTTGCTGCTTCACCCTTCAAGGAATGCCTAATGGCCTGATCCATAACATCTAGGGTGTATTGCGTTGATTTCAAGAGACAATCAACTTCATAAGTCTAAAGGTCAAATTAAGCATCCTTGCCCTGAAAATCACCGCTAAACAAAGCTAGCTTCGGAAACTGATGATAAGCTACAGCTACAGGCCTAACATCTGGTGTTACTGGCTGAGGGGTATGAGTAACACCAGGAACAGATGTCTCTTCCTCTTCCCTGTCAAGAGAACCTTCTTGGGAATACATGCCCTTGATCCAGGCCTTAAAATCCTCAGGCGTATCGGACTTTGGTTGCATTCCCAGCCTCTTAAAGAATGTGGCCATTCCTTCCAACTCTTCATCCTTGAACTCCATGGTTAACTGATGTAGCAGAAGTAAACAAAGGAATACTTTAATCGCTCAAAAGCAGAACAAGGTAGCAGGACTAGCCACGGTAATCAGGGAAGCATCAATTTCGTGGTGCGAACATGCGAATACCCAACGATATAAAGTGCCCTACTGGTACATAACATCCCTGTGACGAAAGCCACATGTGGGAAAACATAGAAGTACGACTGAGCTGTGATACAACTATGGTAGGTAATAATGAAGCAAACAGCACATTATGCTGTCCATATCAGAATACAAGGGAACTACAATGATATCTATATGTCATTTTATATCAGTTTAAAACAGTTCCCAAACTGCTATGGCGAACAAAAGAACAAGTGGAATGTCTGGAAAGTTCAGGCACTAACGCCGAACCAATGGAAAGACAAATCCTCCCAATAAAGCACACTAGAAGAAAATGTATAAATATAAACACAAAAGGACGAAGGGGTGAGTGGGCGAGTTGTGTTTAACACCACTATGAAACAGCACAAGCTGTATACAGAACTACAACAGTAAGAAACCTGAACATGTAAGACAACATGGGGGATGGGGAAGGGAAGATTAGTCAAGTGTTTCAAGATGGTGCGTTAGTCTGTCGTCACACAGTCAGTACATTAAGGCATAGTTAATTTAATTTAATTTTTATGCTTGCTAACTAGTTATATTTGCTTACCTTTTATTGGATTAGAGAAGACCAGAAAATAGAAATGTAATCAAGTCAGTTTAATACACACAAACACACCGAATACCCTTGGATGAATTAACTAATTTAGCGGACAACAAAGGGATGGACTAAAATAACGCGAACTAAACTAAAGTCAACTAAACTAAACTAACCTAACCTAACGAAAGCAATACTGAACTACACTAGACTAAAGTGAACGAGACTGAACTAAATCAAATCAAACAAGTGATGGACACAAATATAGCTATATACGCAAGGTTGGTACCAACGGTATCCTGACAGGTAGCTGACACAAAAGCATACTGTAATCAAGTGAATGCAAAATGCTATGTTACAAAATGTAAGATGTAAACAAAGTCACATTCTAAAGAACTGGTGCCAGGTAATTAAGTGTACAAAATACAATATTAGATGCTAGCTAGCAATGATGTTGAACAGTCAAACATTCATTCAACTCACGTGAACCAAGTGTCCATGGTTTCAAGAAATATCCAATATTGGAAAAAGTCGCAATCACAGTCAAAACACAAATGTCACATGACAATGTCAAAAGTCATCAGAAACAGGTGTTGATATTCCAGGAATATTCACAGGATGTTGCTGGCATTCAATCTATGTCATCCGTGGTGGCAATCTCCTGACTGGGGGCTCCATTTGAAGCAGGGCAGTGAATGTAACAAACTACAAACACACGCTACGGGTGTGAGCTATTGCCCTAAGGAGCATTTATTAGTCGATAATTCACCCTGAAACATTTATAGAAATAATGATACATTAATACTACACATAAAATCATCAATGTTGCAGTAGGTCATACAAGTAGTTGTAAACAGACTAGATAACATACAATACACAGTAAGGTTACAACCAATCTTGCCAACAATATAGCACGATATATATTTATTAATATTCTTATTGCAATAAGATTATGAACCTTTATACAAATTGTACTCATATAGTAAATGGGTAGGAGATTAACTGATCTATATTACACTTCTTAAGTAATAGATATACATGTAGTTAATTGTACAAACAGTATGACACATCTAATAATCATACAAATCTCAAATTGACAATACAAGCAATGCGCCTACCCTGTGGATGAGACTGGGGTGTCCACCGACCAGCACAGCAATATTTCCAGAATATATCTGAATAAAATATATATATATACTCTCATAACTAAGAGTAACACACTTATACACTTTATATACAACTTGAAATGTTTGAAATGTTTTTGCTGTATATTGCATACACATACCTAACCACACCAGAATTTAAATAAGACACATTCCAACTCTTATCTCATGCACACAAGAGTAAAGATATAGAAAAGCTGTTTGTTAGTATTTACAATTTCATAAGCCTGGTTTAGCATATTTAGGTAAATGGATAATGGATGAGATTAAGATAATGGCAAACACTTAGTTTACTTTAATAGAACAAGTTAAATGTACTGCAACATATAAATGCAATAACATAAATATACAGAGATATATTGAACTGACCTGATGTGAACAGTCCCTGTCAACTTGTCTGTGGAGTGACTTTGTGCAGAATGAGTGCAGGCTATTAGACAAAGGGTTTAACTTGGAGGGTTAGCTTGGCCAATCAGTTGATCACGTCATGGCTTGGGTTTGTTAAGGGCTTGAGGGACACATGACCTATATCTTAACTATCCTACTGATAATATATATATATATATATATATATATATATATATATATATATATATATATATATATATATATATATATATATATATATACAGAATAGAAAACATTAAAAATAATTAAATCCCTATGTATAAAGTTATATCTGCCACATAAACATAATGTGTACATCTATTTCTATAAACTAATGCACCTAACTTTGCATGTATGAATCAATGCATGTGTGATGAGATGAGTTATTGGAACAGATATTTTATGTACAGTAGAGTGATAATGTACAGATGTAGAACGTTACATAGTATTGATTATGGATATGTTTATGTTCAGGTGTGGCAAACATATTTCCTGATGTTTGTGACGTCAAAGGGGCACAGTGCCATACACTCGGTGAGGGTTCTTTCTTATTAAATTGTAAATAATTATGTTATGTACTTGTATGATGCTACACGTGTACGTTGAAATATAAACATTATATACATATATACATACATGTCTGCTCTGTGACCTGGTTAATCAATAATGATTGTATTGCTTATATATGATCGTAGTACTTATTGCTAAGCCTCACATGTATTGGCCCATGAAGTATTGTAGCGTATTTGGATGCAATGTATTTATACTTTACAGGGCCTTCTTCAGTTATTATTGCCATTAAACTGACATCTACAGAAACTATTTGCCTTTGTGGTATATACCAAACCACTCCGGTTACATTGGCGTCGTCGGCAGGATGGAAAAAAGTTCAGAGTTTATACAGATAACAATCCGTTGACCTACATTCTAACCTCAGCTAAACTTGACGCAACAGGACATATATGGTTAGCATCCTTGGCAGCGTATGATTTTGACATCAAGTACCGGCCTGGAATCAACAATGCAGATACAGATGGTATGTCACGTCTACCAGAACTAAAGACAAGTGGAGGACATGAGCATATGCCAGGCGACTCTGTAAAGGATGTGTGCAACGTCATTCATACCCAACCTTATGTTGAGAGTTTATGTATGCAAGTTGACGTTACTCTGGAAGAGAACCTAGACATTATTGGTGTCCCTTTAGCCACGATGTCAAAGCGGGACTGAGAAAGGCACAGTACCAGGACCCTATCTTGAGACAATGTACAAGATGTTTACAATCCAACAACAAACCAGGGAGACAGGATTTCTGTGACTCCCCTACTCATTCAGCATTGCTCAAGATCTCTAGGAATCTTCATCTTGAACAGGGAATTTGTACAGAGAAGTGTCAATTAACGGACAAACTAGACAGCAGTTAGTTTTACCAGCTGATGACATCAAAGATGCATTAGAAGGTCTTCATGACAATATGGGTCATCCAGGACGAGACCGAACTTTGTCTCTATTGAGAAACAGATTCTTCTGGCCAGGCATGTCTAAAGATGCTGATGAATGAATAACAAATTGCAGGAGATGCATCTGCCGGAAGACTCCAACCAACCAGAGAGCTCCACTCATAGGAATTGAAACAACTCAGCCACTAGAGTTAGTATCAATGGATTTCGTGGACCTTGAACCATGCAAAGGAGGGAAACATTGTGTGTTAGTTGTCACCGATCACTTCACCAGATATGCACAGGCATATGTCACCAACAACATGACAGCCAAAGCCACAGCTAAAGCTTTCTTTGACAACTTCATTGTACATTATGGGATTCCACAGCGCATATACTCTGATCAAGGTGCCAACTTTGATGGAAATCTTATAAAGGAATTGTGTTTATTAACCGGCATGAAGAAATCCAGAACAACACCATATCATCCCATGGATAACGGCATGTGCGAGAGCTTTAATCGCACATTATGTCACATGTTAGGAACTTTGTCCCCTGACAAGATAAGCGATTGGAAATCTCACATTGGGACTCTCGTCCATGCTTATAATTGCACACGATATGATTCAACTGGACAGTCACCGTTCTTCTTAATGTTTGGTAGAGAACCACGTCTCCCTCTCGATCTTGCCTTTGGGTTAGAACTTGACATGACACAGACGTCACTTACTGAGTACACCAGATCACTCAGAAAACGATTGAAAGACTCATATGAACTAGCTTTGGCTTCAGCTAAAACATCTCGTGATAGGCAGAAGAAAGGATATGACATAAGGGTGAGGGGAGCCACACTGCAGACTGGAGATCGTGTGCTAGTAAAGATATTGGCATTCGATGGTAAACATAAGCTTTCGGACAAGTGGGAGGAGGATCCTTACATTATTCTGTCCCAGCCTCATCAAGATGTTCCCGTCTTTGCAGTGCAGAAAGAGAATTGTGAAGGTCGACAGAAGACTTTGCATAGGAATCTTCTTTTTGCCATTCGGCACTCTTCATGGCTTTGTATAATGTGTACATCTATGTCTATAAACTAATGCACCTAACGTTGCATGTATGAATGAATCTATGTGTGATGAGATGAGTTATTGGAACAGATATTTTATGTACACTAGAGTGATAATGTAGAACGTTACATAGTATTGATTATGGATATGTTTATGTTCAGGTGTGGCAAACATATTTCCTGATGTTTGTGACGTCAAAGGGGCACAGTGCCATACACTCGGTGAGGGTTCTTTCTTATTAAATTGTAAATAATTATGTTATGTATTTGTTTGATGCTACACGTGTAAGTTGAAATATCAACATTATATACATATATACATACATGTCTGCTCTGTGACCTGGTTAATCAATAATGTTTGTATTTCTTATATCCGGTTACATATGTGTATGTATCTGTCTCTGTGTGTATATCGCACCTGTAAAACCGGATTAGGTTTGGTCTTCAGCAATCCATGCTTCTCGTTAGAGGCCACTAAAGGGGTCGGGTGGTCAGACTCGCTGTCATGGTTGACAAATGTTTTCGTGTCCCAATTGCGTAGATCGATAGTCATGATGTTGATGACTGGATGGAATATGGACCCGACTGAAATATTTAGACTGTTGCCATATAGCTGGAATATTGCTGAATGTGGCGTTAAACAACAAGCCATATAACAACTCTGTGGGTATCTGTGGGTTTGTATATATGTGAGAGAATGTATGTCTGTGTACATGTATCTATTTGTCTTTGTCTGTCTGTATATCTGGCATGTCTGCCTACCTACTAATCCACCCATCCATCTATCCATCCATCTATTCATCTACCTACACTCAACTCTAATTTCTGTAAGAAACATCTGTTATAAATATCATAATGTCATAAGGCAATGGCTTCATTTTGAGGCCTTCAAATACAAGAAATAAAACATAACCGCTATCTTTACGTTGCATTCACTTTGAATATCAGAACATCTCATGTCAACGTCTTCTTTTTAAGTCTTTACTGCGTTTTCTCTCTCAGCTGCAATTGCCAGAACAGAGCCATAGTGTCATGGCAACGGACTGACACTTCTATTCAAAGACGCCTTGCATCCAAACATGAAACAAATCCCCCGAGAACAATGCGTTTGTTTCAAGTAGAATAGTGACAATAATTGGATATGTGAGTCCCATTAACTGACCAATCCTAACAAACAGAACTCATTAATGTTTTAAGACTTTCCGTCAATTGATACATGAGCTTTTATCCATGCAGTGGCCAGGGACCTAAACATTCCCCATCAAAGTTTAGTTGCTCGTGACGGTTATTGTTTGGAATTAAATTTACAATAGAGAGGAGATAAACATACTGTTGGCGGACTCCGACGCCTCAGTTTACCGTCGGCCATGCAGTTGACAACATCCAGCGTGATCCTGTTCCAATTTATTGTCGTCTTCTGTAACGGCATCAACCCAACCACCGTCCTGAATCTGGGTGGTTCATACGACAGCATTCTCTGGGGACATGGTTATGAGTTGTTGAAAGTTAAAACACTGGAACATTGTCACAGAATTTGTCTGTACTCACCGAAATGTTTGTCTGTAAATTGGAACGTGAAGACAAAGTATTGTCAACTGAACTCGGAAGTCTCCTGTACTGGAACTCCTCTGACGATGTCCACGGGAGACTCGTACGTCCCTGCGGGGGGCTCCAACCTCAAGGTAAGATATGAGGTCTTTCGACGATCATTTCCACGATCAGAGGATATGACAAATAGTTGTAGATAAGACCAGTTCCCCATCCCCTCCTTCATTTGTACTAGATGCGATTTGTTACACATTTAGTTGTTACACAGTGGAGATGACAAATAGTGTTTGTAGCTAAAGGGAGGATGTCCTAAACCACAATTTATTTCTGATGAAAAGGGGGCGGTGGGGTAGCCTAATGGTTAAAGCGTTGGCTCGTCAAGCTGAAGACCCGGGTTCGAATCCCCACATGGGTACAATGTGTGAAGCTCATTTCTGGTGTCCCCCGCCGTGATGTTGCTGGAATATTGCTAAAAGCGGAGTAAAACCAAACTCAGTCAGTCAGTCAGTCTGATGAAAAGGGCCTTGCATTGATCAAACGTTGTATTTTTTGTGTCTATACACCTGAAATGCCAGTAAGTGAATCAGCGCCATTGCACATGTACCAACCTGTTATCCAAAACTTATCCTTAATTACCTTCTTCCGCATCATGTCCAGGTAGTTCAGTTGAAAATAGCAGGGTTACAGTACCACTCATGTGCATGACCTCATTGACATGACACTTGCACAATAAAAGACGCCATTTATGGACATTCCTCTTAAGAAAAAGGAGATGAACATACTGCTGGCGGATTTTGACGCCTCAGTTCACTGTCAGTCATGGCACTGACAGGATCCAGCGTGATTCTGTTCCAATATATCGACGTCATCTGAAACGGCATCAACCCCACGACTATCCTAAATCTGGATAGTTCATACGACAAGCTTCTCTCGTGACACGGTTATAAGTTGTTGAAAGTTAAAACACTGGAACATTGTCAGAGCATTTGTCTGTACCTACCGAAATGCTCACTTATTTTTGATGGACAGGACCTCGATTAAACATGTTGTATTTGTTGCATCTATACATCTGAAAAGTCTAACGCTCATTAAAAAGTGCTAGGAAGTGGAACAACGCCATTGCACCTGTATGAACCTCACTTATCATTTTCTTCATAATGAGTGGGTGAGTGAGTGAGTTTAGTTTTACGCCGCACTCAGCAATATTCCAGCTATATGGCGGCGGTCTGTAAGTAATCGAGTCTAGACCAGACAATCCAGTGATTAACAACATCAGCATCGATGTGCGCAATAAGGAACCGATGACATGTGTCAACTAAGCCAGCGAGCCTGACCACCCGATCCCGTTAGTCGCCTCTTACGACAAGCATGTGTTACTGAAGGCCAATTCTAACCCGAACCTTCACGGGTTTCTCCATAATGCCCTGGTCTTCGTGCTAACGTCGTGGAAGTTGCCTGACTTAGTTGTCAGATTCAGATTGGGTTTGTCAGCATTAATGATCAATGAAGTTAGGAAGATGGGGAATGATAAAAATGAAAGGATGTGTATGTTATGTAAAAGGGATATGGAGAAAGAAAGAAATCTACTTTGTCTTCACATGTCCTACGCCTAGTAACCTGAGAATTATGAATATACCAAAAGAATACTTAAATAAACCACCACAAGTTGCATTCTCATCTTTTATGACCTCTGAAATGTTACCGGTTTTGACACCTGTCATTATGGTTAAAGCAGTCAACAACAAGAAATAACGTATTGAAAAATATTGTTTATAAAATGAGGTAACATTGCCTGTGTTGTGTAAGTTACAGTGTATTTAGTTTACTGTGTATGTGGGCTGGAGGCCTAAAATACAATAAACCTCTCCTTCTTCTTCTACCTTACCACGCTGTTGTCACAATCTTGTCCTCAAATATCTTCTTCTTCACCATGTCCTGATGGCTCAGTTCGAACGTGCAGGTTTACAATACTATCGAAATTTTCCCTTGTTATCACTACAGAATTAAAATAAAATTGACATGGTTCAAAAGTGTTGCTTGACATAAGTAGAATCCAAAAGTCTGCCCTACTGGGAACGTAAGATACATATTATGGGTATCAATCCCAGGGCCCATCCTAAAATTACTCTGGAGAGATTTGAGCCAAGCCTCGTACCACTGGGCTTAGAGCACTCTATCTTCAGGGGCCCAAATGACTTTCAAGAGCTCCAATCACTGACTGGGCCTCTTTATATGTCCAAGTTTCATTTATCTTCCGATATGTTTATTCACCACGAATAGCTGCAAAATATTCACTCGTTCACACAAAGTGCTATGTTCAGGTTTACCTTTATAAATATAGAGGAGGCGTATGTGGTTGATATTTTGTGTGTTTGCTTGAAAGACACATATGCCCATCCTTCGTGTTGTTGCGTTTCTTTCGTGAAGTCTTGTGTCCACGAAATAGTTCAGCCCGCGGGTGTGGATTTGGCCAATGTTTGAATCAGAGAGTTATGTTCACAAAAGGCATACGTCGAAAGCATAACAAGAAGAATATATAGGATTAAACTCAAATTACACTAAGTTAATATATTTCGAGCTGAAATATCTGCTTTTGGTGTCATTTTAAAAGTTTGTATTGTAGAATTACATTTTTCTTTGAGTGAGTGAGTGGCACACACCACGATAACATGGGATGGAAACCAGAAATTTACCTGTGTGGAATAGAACCCATGCCCCCTGCGTAACGAACGAACGTTTAACCACGAGCTACCTCATGAGCATCTAGAGGAGACTGGAGTGAAAATCAATGTTCAATACTCATGTTCTGGGATACATATATACCGTATGTCGTTATTTGTTTATAGGGGACACAAGTGTCCAAGTCTTCAAAGGCACCGCGAATGTCTTGAAAGCTAAGTCATTCTTAGACGCCAGAAACCTATGATCGCAGGTTCGAATCCCAGTTCGAGTGAGTTAATGTTTTAAGTCACATCGGCAGTATTTCAACCATATCGTGACTAAATCAACCTATAGAGTTATACTAATTAATAAAAAAAAAATTAAACCTGAAAACGACAGTACTGACTGACTGAGTATGGTTTTACGCCGTTTTTAGCAATATTCAAGCAATATCATGGCGGAGGACACCAGAAATGGGCTTCACAAATTGTACTCATGTAGGGAATCGAACACGGGCCTTCGGCGTGACGAGCGAACGCTTTAACCACAAGGCTACCCCACCGCCCCGAAAACGACAGTAAAACAACTAGATTATCACAGATATAAATTTAAAACTAGTAATTAAATCTAAAACATCTAAAACTACAGATTACAGATTTAAAAACAGGCTATAGATTGCCAACAACTGAAGGTAGATCAACATATAAGTGCTTATATTTGGGAGGACTATGAGGACTTTAATCACAATTGCTGCATGGACCCTAGGTGGATTTACACCATCCCATCAGATGGTAGCAATTTTGGACAATCCAGGAATAAATTAAAATAACATATATACTGCGGTTAAAAATAGTAGTATGTTTAAATTTGCTTTATGGGACTTACGTACCCTCTCAGGAGGACAATAATTTTATGACACTTTAACCCCCTTGCAGTCTCTAACAATATTTTATCAGTTGTTAATTTAAACTACCAATCATAAAATATTTATCCATTTACACAACTTTAATCAAAATTTATCTAACAACTCTATTTCTTTTAAAAAGTCAATGATTAAATGATAATTAACATTAGTAAAAAGGTCCTTAACTGTTTTGACATTGAAATATTTATCCCTTGTGATGAAAAACATCAATACTTCTTTCATCACAATGGACACAAAAGGTATTCATGAGAACATTTTGCATGACCAATGCAACATTGTCGCATAATGACCTCTGGATTGACAACCTAAGTAGGTGTAACCAATATTTGTGTTTTTTTATCTAGTTTATTAATACCTACTTGTGTGTCCCACTTATTTTGCATTAGATCACGGAACTACCGTGCAAACATAAGTATTTGTCCAACAAATAGAAACAAAGACGCATGTGAGATTTATGATAATTATCAGAGGTACAGATAAGCTGCGTATCTGCGTAGATTAATGAGATATTTATGTGAAAACTCCATTCCTATTTAGGCTAGTGCGTACAAGTACGCTTGATTTTTACTTAATACTCAATAAATGTGAACTTACGGGCGTACACACAAGAATGTCAAATCATACCGGTTGATAAATAAAATAACTGAGGTATATTGAGAGATTCTATTTCAGGATATGAACTTGGCAACTTGCAGTCTTTCTTATCTTAACAAACACTAACATTTAAACTTTATTGTATTTTTAAAACTAATGGAAAATGGCAAAGTTCGAGCGATTACATAACTCAATGACCAAAAAAGGTATCTGTAGCTCTGATTATTTTACAAACAGAAATAATTTTCCAATAATTTGACTGAAAATATATTGTAAATTGTATATTGTTAAGGAAGAATCAAGGGGTCGCAGAGTTAATTTTAAAAAGTACCTAAATAGTCACACACTGAGTCATCAAAAGCGAGTGTGACCACCCTGGGCATCCATACACGTCAACGCACGTCTTCCATTGATATCGTCATTTGGCAGATGACATCTGCAAGAATCCTGTTCCCTAAGTCCAAGAGAGTCTGTTCAAGTTAGTGTCGGTTCTATAGAGGTGGTACACGCTGTCTCAGCTGACGATAAAGATGATCCCAGAGATGTTCAATGGGGTTCATGTCTGGAGAACTCGCTGGCCAAGGCAATAACGTTGTGCATGTATTCTCAAATAATTCTGGTGGTGTGAGGCCGTGCATTGTCGTGCTGGAGAATGAACCACCTTGGCTGTACATAGTCGAATAAATGGCACCACAAAATGTCTCAATACTTCATCCCTGTATCTCTCTATGCTTGCTTTGTCCAACATCGGTATTTATGCCACAATCATGCACGTGCATTTGGACCAATGTCCCACAATTATTTGAAATGTCTTCTGCTTTGGTTCAAACCTGTACCAGTGTTTTTGTTTTTTATACATTTACTTTAAAAGTGATAACTTTCTTTTGCCCCGTAGTTTAGAATGGTATTCAAAGGTGCGTAAAACCAAATTTACTCACGTGACTATATATTGACCAATTAAATCAATCTTTCAGAATCACGCTTGCATCTTAAGCCCATGCAAGTTTGGAGAAGTGTGTATTCCGGTGAAGTCAGCAGCAGACTTCGTATGCTTGCCTCCCGATGATCAAGTATCAACAACTCTATCTTCTACTCCTACTACGATGCCTACAACGCCGATTCCGACAACGACACCAACAACAACACTAACACCTCCGATGACAACTCAAACAACAACACCTACGACAACCACTCCGGCAATGACTTCCACCACAACCACTCCAACAACTACGATGACGACAACTCCCACAACAACTCCGACGATTCCAACAACAACGACTCCAACCACAACTCCCAAAACAATGAAGACGACAACAAAGACCACGACAACAACACCGACCACGACCACGACCACCACAACAACAACCACAACAACACCAGGTAGGAAAATAAATAAATAATTATATTATTATTACTTATAATCCCACATTTTACTGTTGGATAGAGAAACTGGCTTCGAACTTTCAAAAGATGTAGGAATAGTCGAAATTAACGTGATGTGACAAATATCATCAATACTTCAGATCGATTAGCAGACTATTGAACACTACCAGCATTCAGGACACATCGTCAAAACTGCAGTGACCGTCGCTGGTCACAAGAAAGGGTCACTTAAAAGTATTACAGTCACAAATTACTAACACCTTTTCTTGTCCTAACTGGAAGCGTATTGGTCGACGATCTGTCTTTGACCGACCACGCCAGTGCTCACTGTGTTCGAACTGTCATTGCTCACACCCAGCAGCACAAAGTCCATAGAAAGCCATGGTCAGCAATGAGTCCTAACTTTCCCTGATTGATGACGTCTGGAACATGATAGGGATACATATGTGTCAACGTCATGAGCGGCCTTCGTTGGCTGAACCTGGTCAGGCGCTGCAGGAGGAGTTGGAAGGGTTGCAATGAATGAATTTTGGGAGACTCATGTGCAGTATGCCTTGTGGACAAAATGTATCAAAACAAAGACGTTCCCATGCATGCCTTAGAACTCTCGGATCCTTGTTATAAGGGCCTATGAAAGCATCATCCACGACTCATCCAACCTGTCAGCTGATCTTCAATGACACACGGTCTGAAATTTCAATCACATTGGTATCGTCCACCAAGAAATCTTAGTTTTGCGACCAAAGTATCTACTATCATGCTTCGCGATCGTTTGTAATATGTTCCCAAATCGTCCATATTTATCATAAATACCTTCTTTTCAACGAGTATGTTATATATGTATACTAATCAGAAAAAAGCATGTTTACTGTGCGTACATTTTAATCCATTATGACATATTCTGTCAACTGCCCACGCAGGAAGCAGATATACTGCATGTCACCATGGTCCCTAGGTGATCTACCTTCAGTTATTGGCGATCTACAGCCTGCTTTTATATTGTAACGTCCTCTGTAGTTAAAATGTTTTAGATTTAATTACTAGTTTTAATTTTATATATATGATCGTTCTAGTTGATTTACTGTCCCTCGTTAACAGGACTTGACGTTGACGTTGACTTTAAATCTTAACTCACTCACTCACTCACTCACTCACTCACTCACTCCACTGCATATCAAACGGAAACTAAGTAAACTCATTAAGTCAATATTCGCCACATCGGAAACGTTTTCACAGCCCAAGTAGAATTCATTTCATATCGTTATCAATATAGTAAAACCAGAAATTATTGAAAATTTAAGATTGTAATTGGTTTTTTTTTCACTCATTACTCATGTATTAAATGTGAACATTAGCAGAACATAACTCCAGATTCAAAGACAGGTGTCAAGTCACCATGACAGCAATGCAGGCTTCAATGCAGCGGGGCATACTACTGATCAAAGAAGTTAAAAAGTCGTGGTCCATGCTGTCCCAATATCGGACCACCTCTTCTTTCATTTCAGCAATATTTGTCAGATTTTTCTTATTGACACTTTCCTTCATAAGTCCCCAAACAGTTTCTATTGGATTCAGGTCAGGGCTATAGCTTGGCCAATCTAATAATGTCATATTTTGGGTCCGAAACCAGGCCTGTGAATGCTTTGAACGATGTTTTGGGTCGTTGTCCTGCTGGAAAATCAAAAAAAAATCCATAGAACATGTGAGCAGATTTGGGTGGCATTTGAGCAGATGGAAGTAAATGTCCCATGAGAATATGTATGTACCGCTCACTGTTCATATTCCCTTCAAATCCTCAGAGGGGCGTTGCCCCTACCACAGATATGCCACCCCACACATTAAATTTCGGACTGTACTGTGGGCGCTGATACAAAGGTTTTTCAGTTTGTTTGGTCCAGAATTTAAGTGTATTAGGAAACAGCAACACAGAACTTTCATCTGAGAAAATCACATTGTCCCAGTTAAAACTCTATGCTCTAAGCACCAGTTCAACCTTCGCTCCTTTTGTTCAGGTTTCATGATCGGTGATGGAATTCCTCGACTTTTCTGCCAACCCATTGTATGCAGCTCAGTTATAATTATCTCCTTACAGACAACCACAGTTCCTCTATCAATCATATCCAGCCTTAAGTTTTCTAAACTCCTTTGTTTGTTTTTAGAAACAAGAATACCAAGCCGCCTCCTGTCACCGACAGTCAATTTTCTGGGCCTACCTGCGCCTCCCTGGTGCTCAATGCCATATCCATTTGCAATATTTTTCAAAACACGATAAACAGTGGACAAAGGGATGCCTGTTCTACTTGAAATCACTTTAGCTGATCTGATGTCCTTGTTATAATACTCTAAAATCAACTTCCTCTTCTCTTAATCATCCATACTGAGGATCACTGAAAATGTCGTCTGCTAGCAAGTAAACAAAGGGGGATAACACTTCATAAACTAATGAAAAAGGATTAACGGAATTGTCTCTCTTGAATGAAACCAAGCACTTGATAGCTGGTCAAGGCTGTTTATACTAGAAATCCAATTAAACATATTCCTAAAATTCTCAATACCTTCTGTTCGTACTATATAATTACGCTGATAATCATAAGAAAGAATATTTTGAATAAATATACACAGTTGACATTCAATAGGTGTTAGTGTTTGACACAACGTCGCAAGTTGCAGCGTTTATAGGCACTCCTAAATGAAACTTGCCATACACGTGAAGCGTAATATGCGCAAAAAGGTCGATCAGCATCGTGGAGGATGCTCTGACAGATCGTGTACATCGTGGAGGATGCTCTGACATATCATGTACATCGTGGAGGATGCTCTGACAGATCGTGTGCATCGTGGAGGATGCTCTGACAGATCGTGTGCATCGTGGAGGATGCTCTGACAGATCGTGTACATCGTGGAGGATGCTCTGACAGATCGTGTACATCGTGGAGGATGCTCTGGCAGATCGTGTACCTCATGGAGGATGCTCTGACAGATCGTGTGCATCGTGGAGGATGCTCTGACAGATCGTGTACATCGTGGAGGATGCTCTGACAGATCGTGTACATCGTGGAGGATGCTCTGGCAGATCATGTACATCGTGGAGGATGCTCTGACAGATCGTGTACATCGTGGAGGATGCTCTGGCAGATCATGTACATCGTGGAGAATGCTCGGACTGATCATGTACATCGTGGAGGATGCTCTGACAGGTCATAAGGACCCGAAAGTCTCTCTGACACTTAAGGCGTACAAGGAAACTGACCGCGGATTTGTATCCTACATTCGCAGTGATTGCCCAAAGCGCGATGATTCAATCAATCAGTCGTACAGCGGATTGCACAGGGCAGAAGGAAACTAGGGGATGTTGGGGCTTGTGTGTCTTATCGGAAGGGAGAATATACCCCATGACGTCCTTGAAAATAAAAATAAATGTTGAGAATAATCGCTTATTATTGTCTTACCTCACTCAGAAATGTCGTTTTCTGATTGGCTGAGTGCTCTTCCATAATTCTTAATGTACCCTGCTTACAAACGAGTAACAATGTCTTTGTTACCCACTGGGAATGCCAAACTCATTTGGTACTTCATCTTAGCAATTCTTTATCTCTAAGTGATCGATAGAAGGGAGATAATGTGTTTTTCTGGTCGTCTGTCGTTGTCGGTATTGGCTAATTGCCTAACTCTGGTACTCCTTATTATGATCCGATACCCGTGCTTCAGACAGTTCAAAATTAACATTGAGGTGTTCAGTAAGATAAATACATTGTTCACTGGCCCCTCAGGACCCATGGGTTGATGTACCCACGATGTTTGTTTAGTGTATCTTAAACGCTTGCTTGAATAAACCCAAGGAACTCCAAGCTAATTCCACGAAATCGAAGCCTGACACTACCTGTCTTGCTCGTTGTGATTGTACATCGTATCTTAATTTTTGTTGCAGACTGCTCGACGTATACAGATTCCTTATAATGGCATTATTATGTATGAATTGATATATTTTGAATATTATGTTAAACACTTGCTTGAATAATCCCAACTAACTCACAGGTCTCTCCTTTCTTGTTTCAAGTCTCGCTCCAAAAAGCTAATTCTCCAAATCGAGGCCTGACAGTACCTTTAGCACACCTAACTCGAAACGCTGTCTTGTTCGTTGTGATTGTACATCGTATCTTAATTTTTGTTGCAGACTGCTCGACGTATGCAGATTCCTTCAAAAGAATTCAAGGATACGTGGTCTGGGGGCTCAACAACATCACCTTCTGGGACGCCAGCTTGGTATCAGCGTGTCAACAATACTGCATACAAGAAACGGCATTCACGTGCAAGGCTTACGAATACTATTACGACCATAAAAAGTGTAGCCTCATGTCCTTTATAAAGGATGATGCTCTCAGCGTATGGACAGCAGATTCGAGGGCAGATTATTTTGAACGTTTGCGTAAGTGTGATATCTCAGCCAACACTGAGGACGACAAGTAAAGGAATATCGAGAGAGAAAAACATAGACTTGAGATCCTAATGTAACACGTGACGTAAAGTCTTTACAATGGATTTCCCTTCCTGCATAATGTGATGTGCTCAGAAATACTCCGTGGCTTTAACAATAGTAAATCATGGGAGGTTCGTTTTGGGATCAGGCTTTGAATGGAACGATTGCGACATGACTGAATATATGTGGGCTTTACAGCGTGTCAATATGCATTTGGGAGAAAAACGCGTAATAATTACGATTGATATTTTAAAAAATAGGAAAATTAGAGCTCTTATAATTTCGCTATATACCTCTGATTTTCCAACACAATATGTTTATCTCCTAATTATTAGGTTTTTCTTAAGTTTGTTTACATGTAGATAAGGACATGCGAGACAATAATAACTTTATTTGCTTTCTTCCTGGATGACGGAATCATGAGGAATCATCAGAAAATGCTGATTCTCGAGAGGCGAAGACCCAACGAGATTCCAGTGACGTTCTTAGAAGTTAGACAGTCAGATAAGCACAAACTTTATGCATGAACAACTTTATTCGGGTGATTTGACGTTTGGAGACAGTTCTAGTAACGTATTGTCGATTATCTTCTTTTTTTTCTTCAGTATTTCTTGAAAGATCTGTCTGTAAGCTTGTATCATTACCATCATTCCACTGAGGAAAACAAAAAAAATATACGCAGAAATATCTCCCAAAGATCTCAGAAAATTACAACTGGAACGATAACTATCAGCAACAATCAAACTATATTGATTGATGCTTGATTGGCATTTTAGAAGATGATATTTTATGAACATAGAGATTTTTTCTGGGTTACATCTTCTTTTTATTCTCGAGTACAACGTTTCAGGGCTTGTTCTGGCCCCATCATCAGGTAAAACTGAACAGTAACTGTTAACTCTGGCCGTGACGTCACAATGCTTATGACGTCACAATGCTATGACGACGTCATATCACACTTAAGCAAACGTTCAAAATAATCTGCCGTCATATGACCACGTCATAAGCATTGTGACGTCACGGCCAGAGTTAACAGTTACTGTTCAGTTTTACCTGATGATGGGGCCAGAACAAGCCCTGAAACGTTGTACTCGAGAATAAAAAGAAGATGTAACCCAGAACAAATCTCTATGTAGATTGATTGATCCTGTAAATAATTGAGTCAATCAATTGACTGACATCATAAGCATCAATCAATGTATTTGGAACATGACGACGTGTGTCAACCAACTCTGACCATCCGATCCCCTTAGTTGCCTGTTATGGCAAGCATGGGTCCTGGAGTGAGTGAGTGAATTTAGTTTTACGCCGCACTCAGCAATATTCCAGCTATATAGCGGCGGTCTGTAAATAATCGAGTCTTGACCAAACAATCCAGTGATCAACAGCATGAGGATCGATCTGCACAATTGGGAACCGATGGCGTGTCAACCAAGTCAGCGAGCTTGACCACCCGATCCCGTTAGTGGCCTCTTACGACAAGCATGGGTTACTGAAGATCAATTGTAACCCGGATCTTCACGGGTACATGGGTCCTGGAAACCAATTCTAACCCCGACAATTTCTACAGCGCCAGACAACAGTGGAATATAAATGGCACAAAACATTCGACCATTGCACACTAATGATACAAAGATACAACTGTTATTACTGAATATCAATTCTGTCCCGGATCTTCACGGGTACATTGTTCCTGAAAACTAATTCTAACCCGGGCAATTTCTACAGCGCCAGACAACAGTGGAATATAAATGGCACAAAACATTCGACCATTGCATACTAATGATACAAATATACAACTGTATATTTCTTAATTAAACCCCATGTTTTATACTTGAATAGCGTGAATAATAGATGTGATATTTTGGGGTAAATGTGCATAAATCATTATAGTAATTGATCGCACTATTTGACAATTCTTTCAGCTTTTAGTTGTGTTTGTTTGCACTGAGTCTCAAATATAGCGACGAGATAGACACTAGTTTGGCTGTTCGTTTTGAACTAGTTGCCACAAGCAAAATCACTGCAAAGTCACCATGGTTGAAAATGAGGCTAACAGTTTCACAAGAACACAGTTTCAAGATGATAAGCAATGATTAAGATTATGATTCAAAATCTTGAGTTGAAATTGTTTTGAGACAAAATAGTTTATGAATATCAACTTTATCAATGCTTCATTAATATTCATGTTGTATTAATATTATCCGCAATGCCTTATTCTAACTGTAATGCCATTTTACACCAATTTAGATGCCCAATGGACAGGACAAGCTAGAGCACTGTGAAGTAAATGTGTTTTGTCATTCAAGGTCTTCACACACAGAAGCAAATCTGCTTATCTATTCTAACCCAAACCACACAAGATGCACTGGTGTTTAACTTCAATGTGCATATACGGATTTTCAAAGGCGTGGTTGATTCACATTTTTAGACTTATTCACACTTGATCTCAACGAGTTATTACCTTGAAGCAATAATTTGCAATAATATAATATATTTTGTATTAAACGGATGTTGTTAATGATATATGTACGTATGCATATTCACCTTGTATACAATTTTGTTTCAATGAATAAAACTGCATTGGTAAGAATCCATTATTGCCTTCGTTTGTATTCTTGTGATGAAGTTAACCAACCAACCAATTAATCAAGTAAAGGTTGTACCAGAAAGGTCGAGGTTCGAAAAGCAGCCAATGAAATTCCCTGGATGTGTTATGATATGATATGCAAAGGGGGGCCGGGAAAGAACACACGTAATTAAAGCTTGATACTAAACTTTATATTTTAGATACATTGCCATCTACACACATCGTCGAAGGACCGTTGTTACAGGCTAATTTGCTAATTCTGAAATCGGACAGTCCCAAACACAGTCCCCAAATCGACGACATACAACATCGAAGTCAAGTGGCTTATGGTGAGTTTCACTACTAGTATTAACACTACAGCCATAAACATACACACAAACTTCTGGAGACCAGACAATAATAGCTCCTTTTCAATTTGTGCGTAACTGACTTGTCAATGAACGAGAAGCATACTCAATGGGTTGCCCATTCTGCATCAAACATGCACCCTTTTCACATGTGTCACACTGCACAGCTGTTTCAAGATCTTTAGGGAAGTACTTGAGCACAGGAGGTGAAGATATGACCTTCTTCACTTCACTCAAAACTTGTCTTTCTTCCGCGCAAACGTCGACACTAATGGGTCTATTGTGAGTCCCCATGTTCTGGCGTATTGTTTCCATCGCTCTGATGAAGCGATCATGCATATGGTTGCACACAATCTGTCGGTCAGGACGTTGTGATGTTACTGAAGATCGCCTTGGATGCTGTTAGTGGCCTGATACTGCTCCTCCAGTCGGTAGTTTGTCCTAACATAAACATTAAAATGATTGGCTACCCTCCGTACAGTCTGGCCAATATTGCAGTTGTCCCAAGGCTTGGTTCCTCTGATCTCTCGTAATTCTTTGCATGGCGATTGTGTCAGGACAAGAATGAGTTCAGGAACGTTTGGGACTCACTCTTATTGGTGGGGCTTTCACGGTATGCACGTGCATTTTCCTTTTCACGAATGTCATATAGAACGTTTTACCACGTCTGCCTTTTAGGTGCGTTGGTCGATATGTCTTTTCATCAGAAAACACACTAATGTTGGTTATAACTGTCAAATTGAAAAACATGCTAACAAAACGGTACAATCATAACATAAACACCACTTTGTAAAAAAAAAAATTGCATTTGGTTTTGAAAGGTGACGTTTCTTTTGCGGTTCAGTATATTAATAGATTGAATCAGATGCTACTGTCACAATGTTAGACACTCTGGACATTAAGGAGTTTCTTTACTCAGGACTATATGATAGTGTAGTAACAACTGAGATGTGAAAAATGTTAACATCTACCCCTTAGCCTGCTTGTGAATTTTCACTTATCCACCTACCTTCATCCAACACAGGACGAAATCAATTGGGTCAGTAGTCGCTTTGTCTTGATTTTGAGTTGGCGGAAATATAAAACACACAAAACATGTTCATGCTTTATTAATTGTGAGTCGACGGTCAAATTACAGTCAGTCGGGCGATGAGAAACACAGAAATAGAACTGTTGCCCTAAAGGGCAGATGTAAGAATCATCATTGTGTTCAAATATGACGAATATAGATATACATGACAATACATTTCGTAATAAAAACAATGAAATATTCCTGACGAGGAATGAAGGGCCGTCTGTCCCGCGTGAATTCAATTCTGCAAGACAACCTTCGTCACTCGTAAATTGTCGTGAATAGCCTTTGATGTAGCTGTGCTCATTACCCCTGAGACCCTCATAGCAGTGTGGGAGTAAACCTGCAGCATGATCGTGTATAGAATATGTCCATATCAATTTTTGCGCTCGTACAAATCGGTTTGTGCATAGTAGTTGCCACCTGAATACATTCTTTGTGGGGAGCATGTCTTCCATGACCTCGTGGTCCATCCCTGAGAGACCCAGCTTTCTGAAACACCCAGATACTGTTTGTTTGATGTTTAACGTCACACGTGGCAACATTCCGCCTATTTCACGGTGACCTGTAAATAATTAATCCTGAACGGAAAACCCATTAATGGATATTGTCGTGCAACGAACCACGCGGAGTTTCGAGGAAACAGATCACCGAGTCTGACTACTAGTCCCATGTGGACGTCCATTAAGACCATCTTGGGACACAGGAACAAATATTGTCCCGAAACTCCTAAGGAAAAGTTGTTCCCGTATATTTCAATATCGGTCGATGAGGCAGCCTAATTACCTTGTTCGTTCATCTTGCTGCATTACTGGGCCCACTAACACAAATAGCAAAACTGTCCTTTGTGTTTCAGGTTACATCTGCAAGCGACCCCACTGGTACAAAAGAACTGAAGGCTGAGATCGTTGTATGGTATAACTGTACCATCTATCTATCTATCCTCAACTCATATCATGTCATCTGACATCTGAAATGTCTACTCTGAATCCTCCTTTAAATATCATCAGCAACATTAAAGGTAAATTGTCACAAGAACAGTGACAATTGTTACCATGATTCGGAAATACACATTATTGCGATCATACAGATCTTCCGATGGCTGTGTAAAACATCAGGTTTGAGATCCACCTGTTCAGAAATTGAAGCAGGCATACCTCGAGGAATGTCCGATGCTGAGAATTCAACGCTTGATAGCCAGTATTGGACTTGGTTAAAATATGAATATACGTGAAAGCATGTGTGCCTCCATCGAATTACGTAAACACAGAAGTATTTGAATGTCCTCTAGAGGTACGGCAAGGTTGTGTTCTTAGTCCCTTTTTGTTCTCATTTTTCATTAATGAATTGGTCGATGAAATCACGTCCACTTGTACTAATGGCGTTCAGTTATTCTCTGACTTACTCGAGCTGTTCTTTCATTTATTTCCTGATGACATTGATATTTTAGAGAAATACTGCGAAACATGGAGTCTTCAAGTAAACTTATACAAGACAAATATTGTTGTATTTAAACATGGGGGCAGACTTCCTAGAACTGAAAAGTGGATCTACAATTAAAGTTTCATCATCATACAGTTACCTTGGTATGCTATTTACTAGAAATCTCACTTGGCAGGCATTTCTATAGACAATCTGACTCTTAAAGCTAAGAAGGTTGTCATAACTGTTCAGCGTAGTTTGTCAAGTTTCAAAATCTCTCATATGAACTATATTTTAAAATCTTTGACACTGAAATCCTGACAGTTCTATTGCATGGTTCTGAGGTATGGGGTATTCAAAGGTTTAAAAGAATTGAAAAAATACAGTTGCAAGCATGTAAATGTAACCGGATTGTGATGGGTATGAATGACGTCAAAACACAGGCTACAGGCTACTAAGTTTTATTTGCAGTTAAAGAGGTAACGACACCCTGCAATACACAAAACAATAACATAAGGTAATATCATAAAAACATGATGCATCTTTCACATGGGAGTAACTCACAAGTACACATTCATATCAGCATATAAATATCTTTGTTAATGAGGCATAAATTCATTGTCTTGATTACATAAAGAATTCATCAAGGGCGATAACTCTATGTATGGGTACTATACATGAGGTATACAATGAACATGGATCATTGTTATAAAGTACATTACATGTTCTCAATACAATAATTAATTACCACTTTGTGATACCAATGATACAGATGGCAATCAGTGATACATATCTGTCATAATATATTATTTACAATATATACAGATAATAATAATTAAATATGCAAATTATCCGTACCCTGTGGGTGACACTGGGGTGTTAATGCTCCCGGGCAGCCGCCTCAATGGTACAGTGACAGTGTTAACCTATACAGGAACACATGAATGCAAATATATAGCACAATTCCGAGAGACGGCTTCCTACATCGGCTAGTGGATTACAGAAGGATCACTAGGTGAATATTTTGTTGTTTCTGCTGTGTGATCTTTGACATTTTACGGACACTTCTCGTATCCAGGTCTACGGGCGGGCACTGGGTACTCTTTAGTACTCAGTAACCTTTAGTGTTCACCCCGAACTTGCCCCTTCAGGCTTGCACCATCACTGTGGCCTTGGCTACGGCGCGAGTTTTGACACCCGTTCCTCGGATGTACAGAGACGAGTCAAGTTATGCATGCACCATCAAGGCGGAGTGCAAGGTGAGACCATTCACGAGAGAACTGTTGTTTGATGCTATTGTTGCTACGTTTCAAAATATTTCTGGAAAGGATGTTATTTCCATCTGGAATACCAATCGAGGGGGAGCATTTTATGTTACCTTTAAGGACAAAGGGAGGGCAAAACTTTTGATTGAGGCCGGGAGAATCTATTACAAGGGAAAAGACATCCTTATTATCTCGTATGAAAAAGAGATTCATGAAATATAAATCCACTGGTTGCATGATGATGTAGAAGAATCCTTCATTAGAAACCTTTTGAAAGGATATGGTGAGATATTGGATATCACCAGAGACACTGTGACACTTTCTGGAAAGGCAACGGTAAGTACTGGAGTGAGAACTGTTCGTATGGTCCTGGATCAAGGTGTGATTGATGATGTTCCTCACATAGTGAGATTAGGAGATGGAATGACCATGTTGCTTGCCATTTTGGGAAGATCTCCCATGTGTCTTCGATGTGGAATTAAAGGTCACATGAGGAACAATTGTTAGGCACAGCCATACGAGTTCTTTAACCGTGTAATGCAGCAGAGTATCAGAGAGGAGAAAAAGAGGAGGTCTGAAGGAGACAATCTGTCAGAGGAGGTGAGTGAGAATGGTTGAGAAGGTATAGGTGAAGGTGATGATTCAGAGAATATTTGGCACAAAGATAATGAACCAGTATGTAATGATTACATGTGCAAGCAGGTAGATGAGGAAATGGAGAAGGTAGATGAGGAAAGGGAGAAGGAGAAAGAAGGTGAGAATGTGAACGTGGCTGAACCAAAGCCCAGTTCCTCTTCCACAGTGGATGTCATTGCAGCAGTAGCTGCAAGTCTTTCTGGTTCTGATTCGCAGTGCCTTAAAGAAATTCATAACCTTTTGGATACGAGTGACGATGCTTTTACTGTGCCTACAGAGACAGATTAGAGAAAGTGTAGGTCCAAAAGTAGGGGAAAAGGTAGGGGAAAGACGAGGCGAGAGTTGAGTAACAGTCCATGTACTCCCAGGCAGGCCAACGACAGTAGGTCCACTGGTAAATCTTACTCGGATGTGGTGTGTGATTCAGGAGGGGGTCAGAATTGAGAGTGATCCTGTCTTCTTGATAATAACCTAAGCAATGCCCATCGACTATGAGACAGAAGAATGGATGTAACACAGACGCAGAAAACATATCCTCAAAAGAGGAGGTATATTATATACACCAACAACAACACTTACACCTCCGATGACAACAATTCCGACAACGACTCCGACAACAACTCCCACAACAACGACCACTCCCACCACAACAACAACCACAACGACACCAGGTAGTAAAATGGACATGATTTATATATAAATTTACTATACGTATTTTCAATCCCAAATTTTACTATTGAAAAGAACTACAGAAACTGGCTTTGTAAATTCAAAAGAAGTAGAACATTAGAAATGAACGTGCTGTGGCAAATATGATCAATACTTCACAGTGATTAGCAGATTATTGAACAAACCCAGCATTTAGGACACATCGTCAAAACTGGGTTACTGTCGCTGGTCACAAGAAAGAGTCACTTGAAAGTACCACGCTGACCAAATACTGGCACATTTTCTTGTCCCAACTGAAGGCGTATTGGTCAACGTTCTGTCTTTTAGAACGACCACGCCAGTGCTCACCATGTTAAAACATTGGTCACACCCAGCAGCACAAAGTCCATAAAATACTATGGTCAGCAATGAGTCCTGACTTCCCCTGATTCATGACGTCTGGGACATGATAGGAGACATATGTGTCAACGTCATAAGCCACCTACGTTGGCTTAACCTGGTCAGGCGCTGCAGGGGAGTAGGGAGGATTCCAACGAATGTATTTTGGGAGATTCATGCGTAATATGCCTTGTCGACAAAAAGGCGTTTCCTTGCATGCCTTAGGACTCGCGGGTCCTTGAGAGAACATCCCCAACGATTCACAGAATTCATATTGTGCGCAATCGAAAGGAAGCGAAGTAAAGTCGGTAACATTCTCCACATCGGAAACGTTCTGAACTAGAAGTCAGAACCTATTTACTATTGCTATCAATATAAATAAATGACGCTGATAATCATAAGAAATCAATATAAATAATTGACGCTGATAATCACAAGAAATCAATATAAATAAATGACGCTGATAATGATAAGAAAGAATAAGAATTTTAAGGAATATACATATGTTCGATAGATGTCAGTGTTTGACAGAAATGACACATCATCGCCAGCTGCTGCATATGGGAGATTCACGTTTCAAATGTCACTGCTAAATAAAACATACACGTCATACACGTGAAGCGTAATATGCACAATAAGGATACGGTTGCACAGCAATGAACGTTATAATTCAGCAAATACTGGAGAACAAGATTAACCGCTGAACAACCACATTGATTTAGTTTGTTTGTTGTTTAATACCTCACTCAGCAACATTCCAGCCACATGGCGGCGGTCTGTAAATAATCGAGTCTGGACCAGACAATCCAGTGATCAACAGCATTAGCATCGAACTACGCAACTGGGATACGATGACATGTGTCAACCAAGTCAGCGACCATCACCAACCAGTCCCGTTAGTCGCCTCTTACGACAAGCATGGGTTGCTGAACACCAATTCTAAATGTGCATAATAAAGATGAGACTCACGAAAACGACAACCATACCGTATGGTGTCTTTAAACATACAAAAATAATGTTGATGATCATGATGGACAGTTACTAACGTCAGATAAGCCATAGGCGCACATTACTGTATGTCATTACGTATGAATTTATGTATTTTTAATATTATGTTAAACACAGGTGCTTGAATAAAACCAAAGGAACTCACAACTCTCTCCTTTACTATTTCGAGGCTCGCTCCCATTTGATAATTCCCCCAAACAGAGGCCTGACAGTACCTTTAGCACTAAAGCGAACGGCTGTCTTACACGTTATGGTTGCACATCGTATATTAATTCTGTTGCAGACTGCTCGACGTATTCCAATTCCTTCACAAGAATTCAAGGATACATGGTCTGGGACTCAACAACATCACCTTCTGGAACATCAGCCCGGTATCAGCGTGTGAGCAATACTGCATACAAGAAACGGCATTCACGTGCAAGAAATACGAATACTATTACGGCCTCAAAAAGTGTAACCTAATGTCCTTTATAAAGGATGATGCTCTCAGTGTATGGACAGAAGATTCGAGGGCAGATTATTTTGAACGTTTGCGTCAGTGTGATGTCACGCCCTAAGGCAGCACTGAGGACCATGCTTAAAGGAAGATATCGAGATAAAAACAAAAGCTTGAGAGCCTAATATAACACGTGACGTAAAGACTTCACAACGGATTTCTCTTTCTGCATAATGTAAGGTGCTTACAAATACCCCACTACTTTAACATCAGTGAGATCATGGGAGGCTCGAAGACTTAGTTTCTAGTCCCTACGAGATCACTATTTTAGGAGCCCATTATGTTCCATTCCAAACTTGCTGGAATATTACTAAACACTATGCTCACTCACTAACTCATTGTTCGGAGGACCAAGGCGTTCCTCGTGCTATAGAAGAAGCCATTTCAATTCAGTTGGTTAGGGTCCTGGTATGGGTCTGGCATGGGCTGTAAAACGACCAACCACCCCTGCTTTAGTTATCGACAACGCATTCTGCAGATCTGTAGGTTTAATTCTCATTATTATGTTTTTCTTAGGTTTGCTTACAAGTAGATAATGAAATGCGTTAACTTACGAGGTAATGATAGCTTATTGGCTTTCTTCCGGGATGGAGGAATCATAAGAAAATGTTGCTTCTTAAGAGGCGAAGGACCAACGTGATTCCGTCTTCTTTGAGTGGCATTATTAGAAGTTGGAGAGTCATATAAGGATAAACTCTATGGATGAAATCTTTATTCGGGTGATGCGACGTATCGATAAAGATTCTTGCATCGTTATACCTGATGGACAAAGATACAAAAAGCGGTATCGAAACGTCGCATCACCTGAATGAAGTTGTTGTTCATCCACACCAAGTTTGTCCTTATCTAACGACATTAATTCCGGTAGAACAATGAACTTAAACTTAATGTTGATTTATGATTGTCTATTTTGTCACATCAGTTTCACTTCTCAAATGGACACTCAGAATGGCCATACGATTCCTGGCCCAAATTCAAACCCAACAACAATTAACGGATCGCCAGTGGAGAGTTAACCACGCCCCGAAAAGAAAGGGAGATAACTCTCAAAAGGTCCGACAACATCGCTGTCAAAACCAACTGTCAAAATGGCAGTCGTGATATCGTTTAGAGACATTCCCGATGATATTGGCCCGAAATATTTGCCTTATGAACCTACTTTGCGGCAAAAACAACGTGGAGTGGCTTTTAGTTCGGCCTCATACCTTCATTCCGTTACTTTCCATTCATGTTGTGATAATATCGTGTCGATTTGCGGGAGGATTTATAGAAGTCAACGGAAAACCGAAGCTCCTCATGTAATCAACTTGTCCCTTGACAAAATTCACAAATCGTTCACTGACGCCCATTGTAGCTGCAAATGTGGGTGAGTAGTACACGAAATAACTTCGGGTGCCTTTCCAATTTATGGCATAAATCTGTTGGGGTTTTATGAGCGGCATATATAGATATCAAATCAATGATACACGTCTGTGTGCTGGCCGTTTCAGTTGTTGACAATGAAACCCATGTTATCCCATATAATTACGTTAAATTTCTATCATCATGAAAGAAACAGATTCTGTAATAAATGTAAGAGGTAAATGTAATATCTGTTGTTAGGCATTGCGGGAATAAAACCATGTAAATGTATTTTCTATATTATATATTATATATTCCAGCTGTCAATCACAGTTCTGTAAAAACATTATTCACCCTATTCTCTTCAGTGCAAGTGGAAAGTGTTCCCATGTACTGGCACTTGTCCTGATACTGGAAGGCTGGAAGATATCAGGCTATCAAGCCATTCCTTCACAGCCCTCTTCCACTGGCCTGCCTCAGCAGTTGGATAAACCAAGGGGACCAAAGATTGAATCTGAAGCAGTGTCACAGATAATTATTGCCAGGCCTGGAAATCTCAATAGGAAAAGGAGACCTGTGATGGCCACATTCAATGACAACAGGTGATGTTATTATATACTTAAAGTTTTATTTCAGATTCTGAACTTGTTTTATGAAAATGATGTATCATAATGCAAGCATTACCTATATGACATTTTTACTCCATGATCATCAGATATTTCTAAGGTAGAAAATACTCATCACAGTTTAGAAAGCAATATCAGATGACTATTGAGCAGTTGTTTGCATAAATGTTACAGTTCAGATAAGTGAACAAGGAACAAGAGCACGTACAAAATATTCATTGTCATTGCAAGTTTTTAATATACACAAATACAATATTTGTGACTAATACTTTTTGTACTTGCAGGAAAATTCAAATACAGGAGTCAAACATGTCTCTGCTGCACAGTATGAAGAGATTCCCTATTTCATACCTGACAGATACATGTACCAGCACCAGTCAGACAGTTGACACACCAATAGGTCCTCAGGTTGTTGGATCAACTCTTGGACATCAAGTAATTAATCTTTATCTTGAATCAAATATGGCATAAAATTGGTCAAGAAACAGCACACAAACCAAATTTGATTCACTGAGGAAAACAAACTTAAATGCAATTTTTTACCGACAATTTTGAATTTTTTTACCCTTCCAATGGCATTTTCGACCACCACTCTGTGTGTTGCAATTTTCACTGTTTCTGCCAGACACACACATCTGACCTATACCTGGTGCAAAAGGGGGAATGTTGAGGCGTAATCCAGTGGCCCTTATTTCCTTTTCAATATTAAAGCCCTTGTCTGCCATCACACCATCTCCCACTTTAAGTTTCCCACACTTAACCATTTCTCTGAGGAGGGACAGATAACCACTTTTTTCAGTTAATTATTTGTCTGATATCGCCCCAGAAAACAGCATTGATATGAATGTAATTGAACCTCTTGAGTCCACACCAATGAGACCTTTCAGGGTAGTACTTGATTTGTAATCTGAATATGCTTGACTTTGCCTTGTCAGTGAAGAGGGTCTCTGAATTTTTATTTCTGTTCCATCAATGATACTGAAAGTGTTTGGAAATTCCTGGCGAAATTTTGAAGGCATATGTTGCTGCAAAACATCACGGTGAGGCCAAATTGACACAGATCCAAACCTGTAAAATAAGTAATTTATCCAATTTGAAAACGCAGTACTGCAATCTTGGGGTGATATCAGAAACAACTTTGAGAGATGTTTAAAATCAAAATTCTGTCTAAGTTTAATCAGAACAAGCAAAAGCTGGTCTTCAAGACCCATACACTTCAAACTCCTAACTGTTCTGGTAAATTGAAAAGGTTCATCATCAGCATTGCCAGGGACAACAAATTTAAATATTTTCTGAAACTGTTCGTAGGGAAATCCTGTGTAATACTTGTAATCTTTTTTCGCACCCATAAGCTCCTCCTTTTCTAGGATCAGTTTGGCCATATCTTCTTTGAGTTGCTTGTTCTCTGCAGCTAGAGCCAGCATATCCAGTGGCAGAAGACCTGCAAAAGCAATTACAACTGTTTCAAGCAATAATACATTTTACAGAGAAGAAATGATCTGGCTAGTTTAGGGCACCAAACTCAAAATTAGGCCTGAAACAGACTTACCTATTATCAATCTGACTTGTTGTAATGTTTAAAAAATGCTTTGCACACAAAAGAATAAGTTAAGAATGAGCACATAGCACCCACAACATACTTGTATCAATTTGAGATTTAAGAAGAAAAACAGCCTTATTACCTCCCTTGTATAAAACTAAGTGTGAATAAACTGGCTTATTCTCTTTACAGGCACCCTTAATTAGACCAATAGTGGTTCCAAAGATGGAGGACAGGTGCGGAGATGTCACATTTCCAAAAGATGACAACTTGCCTGAACTGGATTCAATTGCAACTTTAAAACATCAGTGGAAAGATTTAGAACTTTCAGTTGACGAGTCCCAGAATTTAGAAAAAAATACAAGATCTCAAAGCAAGTCTGATTTGTGGTACAAAGCAAGGAAAGGGCTAATTACTGCTTCAAACTTTGGTCTGCTTATGACTCGCAAAAAACAAATCAATGACACATTTATCAGAAACACCTTTGACAAAGAGTAATTTTCCTCCAATCCAACAACTTATGGGAATTCTAATGAGAAAATAGCTAAACAAATGTACATGAAAAAAACTCAAAATCATCTTCATGACATTGGCTTTGTTGTAAACCCATCTATTCCATTTATAGGAGCCATCCCTGATGCTATAGTGTGTGACACTTCTGTTTCTGGTATTGTGGAAATTAAGTGTCCTTATGCTGTAAGGGACTTGACCATTAATGAAGCCTCCTGTATGACTGGTTTCTTTTTGGAAAAAGAATGAAAATATTACAACTTGAAGAGAGGTGATAGGCATTGGTATCAGGTACAGGGCCAACTACTTGTAACTGGGGCACCATTTTGTGACTGTGTAACCTACACCAGACAAGACTTTAACATTGAACGGATATATCCAGATAGGAATACCTTCAGGACTCTGCTTGAAACTCTGTCACAAACATATGTCAATCACTTCAAACCATACTTTGCAGGGAAACATAACTTCATAACAAATTACCCATGGTGTCACTTTGTTGGACAAGAATATCAGATTCCTGCTTCCATATCCATCTGATTTGGTGAATCAGAAATATCTGTATCATGATTAGATCTGAAAAAGAAGATGAAGACCAAATTATCTTATACCTGAACCTCAAATGTATTACAGCCTTTAAATGGTTACCATCTTTGTCTATTTCCTATAACTTCTTGATTACCCATCAGGACTATTTATTCCTGGATTAACTTTTCTAATATATGTGTTTATTGCTATTACAATTGAGCGATAAATAACTTTTGGCTTCACTTGTTAAATGCCCACAGTTGACATCATATGACTGTTGTTCTTTCACATGTAATATTGCCATCTGCTTCCTAGTTTTATTCGTCTCCCAGCTGAAGAAGGAGTAAGAATATATTCTGAAACACTGTGCCCGTCAGAGAAATGACAAGTATGAATGGACTAGTATGTGGATATTGGACCATCTGATTTATACATTATCTCAATATTTGAGAAGTCATCGTTTCTGTATGAAATATTAGCAATCTCTGGATAGGGGACTAATGGCTTTGTCTGGCCATGCCATGTAAAAAAGAACATCTATAAATATGTAAAATAATGGGCTATTTAAACATATTTAAAAGAACCACTGTCATGGCTGATCTCAGTGGTTACAGCAAATGTCCATGTTGATGCATTAATATTTATGATGGATTGTAATGAATACTTTGGATCCTTCAGAGTTACTGTGTCTTATCACTCAATATTACGGGACCTGGGTGAAACACTTTTGTCTGGAGCAATTAGATTTTTATGTCAATATGCACCTGTTGCAGGTGATATCAGTCCCTTCATCAGGCTTATATGAATAGAACTTGAGTATGATTGTGATCTTGTGATGCATGTGATACTTCTGTCTTTTTGTAACTACAAAGGATCTAAATGTGTGACATTACCTTTACTAACTTTCTGTGATACTCTCGGAATAAACAAGGATTTGTTTTATTATTATGTTTCAATGTTTTTGTTGTGTTTTGTGAGCAGTAAGTATAAAGGCAACAATGTTTTACCTGTGTGTTTCAAGAAGAACTTTCCTTTTTCTGTCGCCCATAAATGGCAAGCGTGGTTTGGGTCGTTGTCTTACTGTCTTTGGATTTTCATTTTGTTCATGAGGTAGTGCAGACGCAGGGTCCGGAAATGTCTTCGAGGGTTTTCCATCAAGAAAGTGCTGTAAATAAGCTCGCATTTATTAGTCGATAGAAACGACGAAAAACAACATGGACGTATCTGAAATCGTATGCTCAAACACAGACATCGTCTGTCCTTGACATACCACGCGGTGAAACGTTAGTCACTTAATCAGTGAAAATCGGTGTGAACTGGTTATATAAAAAGCACTGAAAGTCTACCAAGTCAAAGATTTCTAAATTTACATTAACTTCAACACTGGTTAAGATGTTATTCAGTTTTAGTTTTCATACCTTTGTACATACGAAGAAATGTTTTCCTCGGCTGTGGTCACGAAGTATGTCCATGTTCAGTTGATACTTGGGGCGACCACACAAACGTATCCATCGTTGACATTTGTCAAAATTTCTGGCAGGCTTGGGAAATGGAATAAAGGTGATACCACCAGCAAGTCGTTCCGGGTACCGCGAGTCCGAGTTGCAGGTACCCCAGCTACACCTTTTCACCATGATCAAAACGTTGACTGTAAACGTCGAATTATTTTTGAAAAGTCCGCCAGACCACTGATGTCGGACAAAATGGTGGTCAGCTGTCAGCTGACGGCAACGCGATGCGGATTGAATAATTTGACGTTTCTCATTGGTCATGTCATTTGTTTGATTGACAGGTGGCGATACGTTAATTATGGTCTAATACAAGGGTATAGTTAAAGCATAATGAAGACTGCATTGTTTTAGGTCTGTTGGATATTTTCAATTTGAATCAGTATTTCAAGAAGGATCTGTCTGCAAGTTTATATCATTGCCATCATTGCACTGAGGAAAACAATGATAAATACGTAGGAAAATTACCCAAAGATCTCTCAAAATTACAACTGGAAAGAATTATTTGTGTTGTTTAAAACAACAATCAGCAACATTGGATCTATATTCCTTGAGCCTGTAAAACATCGAGTCAATCAGTTGATTGGCATCATAATCATCCACCAGGGTATATGGTATGATAAACAACCAAACCACGCTGTTATTAAAATGGTTTAAGTACTGTTACTTGAAAAAGACAGGAATGTTTTTACAAAGCGAAAATGCAAATAAAACGAAACAATTCAAGATTATCGATCTTGACACCGCAGGGGTTCGTTACAGCCTGGTAACCAAAGAGTCTATTAACTGATAATGTCCTATGAATATAAACATGTACGTAATACTGAATGATAATCATCAATAAATGTTCATAAGAAAGACAGTAACACAATGAATGCTGAACTGCAGCCTTGTTACCCTGATAATTATTGAAATGTCATTCTCCTTGCGCTTCCAGGGGCACCAACTGCTCAATTGATCTGTGAACACATGTTGGTTTCTTTGAACCGATGGTCGAAAGTACTTGAATGTTTGCTGCACGACACCTCTCATCTCGGCCACTGAATAGTTCAACTATCTTGTCTAGCTTACAGTAACAGCGAACTGTTCATCTTAAATTATGACCCCTACTGATGGATGTAAATCACTTGACTTGATGCACATTGTACTCTCTGAGTCGTAGTAGGTACTCCCACTTGCGCAGATTTGTGAAGTTGGCGAGTCATCTGAAATGATGTTTCATCTGGTTCGTCAAAGTTCTGTATGTGCTGATGATGTCACAATGCCTGTCATTTGACGTGATTGCAATCCTTCTTCCATTGATCAAGTCTGAAGGCAATGTTCTGAACTCCAAAAAGTTAACAGATGACCTGCCAATCTTCCGCACACACCTCTTCACAAGCTGAAGCATCCTTTCCAAGAAACCTCCCCACCAGGGAGTCCTTTCATCGACAAACTCCCAGGTCACCTGATGATTTAGCAGGCAATTTGGGGTTTTCGAGGGCATGCCAATTGTCGCTATGTCCACTGCGCCTCTCTTGAAGGTCTTGGAATTGTCTGACACCAACTTGTAAGTCAAACCTTGCCTACTAGTAAACCGTCTGAATGACTCCAAGAATGACTTTACGGAAAAATCAGGGGTGCTAAATGCACCGCTCTGGTTGAAGCGCACCTAAACAGGCACACCTACATGTAAGCCATTCGTTGATCACTGCGAATGATGGGACCGACATAGTCCACACCGGTATATGAGAATGGTCGATTGTCACTGGAAGGTCAGACATCTGTTGAGATTCGTAGGGTCTCCCTTCATACCGTTTGGACGCATATCACCTTTGTATGGTCTTCTTGACAGCTGCTCTACTCCGATGATCCAAAATATTTGTCTCACAGAGTCCAGAGTCTGTCTCACGCCATTGTGTAGTGTCCACTTGTGGACATCAGCGATGATTAATGTGGTGAATCTGTGGTTGGTTGGTAACAGGATTGGAAACCTGTGAGTCTTATGTAATGTAATGTCTGCATTGCTAATGCGCCTTTGACAGCTTATGGTCCCATCCCTCAGAAGCATCTCCTTTCCTTTATTTTGAACTGTGTACTTTGGTTCCTTCTGTGGGACATGCAACTGATCCCGGAATGATGAGAATTGAACTGACTCGATCCAGCTTATTTGCACCATGCCCCATGCTTCGAGAGATGCTTCCGTGTACAACCGCGTGAAGGTAGATCTGCAATGTTGAATGATCCAGGGCAGAAGTTCTATTTCTCAGTTGACGAATCTGGACTACTCAGTGCCTCACATACTGTTTCCGCTGTTTACAGTTCCCTATCCAGCACAGGGATGTGAATAAGTCTGTCCAATAGAAGTGTCTGCGTATCTGGAAACAATGGTCTGACTTGCTCACTGTGTCCATCAGATGGACAAGCCACACTGTTCCATGTAGACGTATGGACTGTTTCCTCATTGGCGAGACTGTTCTGGAAGCCACAATCTCGACATCCACTTCATTGGCACTACATTCTGTACGCAGATATACAATACATATGAATTCTGAGACACATCACAGAACCCATATAGATGTCTGGAGACAACTGTGTCTCCCAAATCCATAGCTGCGTGGAATGTGAACACTTGACAGAAGCTCCTTGTCATCAAACAATGAATCATGCCTTGTTCTCAGCTTCCCTTCAAGTTCCTCATCCCACGTTACTCTTGCTTTACAAAGCTGCTGCAGGATTACCTCATTCCGCACTGTAAATGGAGAACACAGTCCCAATGGTCAAATATGTTTGTGACTGGCAACTTCCTTCCGTATTCCACAACTTCCTTCAACATGTTCTGACACACTGAATTCCTGTTGTACAGACTGGTCATTTGATCTCCATTTCCGGAAACTGAAACCTACCTCCTTCATGATGTGATCTGCCTCCTTGCAGATTTTTAATACTTCATCTGGATCATTAACACCAGCCAGAAAATCATCCACATAGAGTTACTCTTTGAGCAAGTTCACTGTCCTTTCATTCGATGTCTGGAAACCATCCAAATGTAGCTAAATGATGCTATTAAGTATGGCTGGACTAGATATGTCAGTCTAAAACACAAGTCTACAAAGCTGATACTGTTTTATTGCTGGACTATAAACGTTCTTGTAGTCCCCAAACCACAAAAACCTGAGCTTCTTTCTGTCGTCACGGTCTATTGATATTTGATGAAATGTGTGAGTGAGTGAGTTTTACGCCGCACTCAGCAATATTCCAGCTATATGGCGGCGGTCTGTAAAATATCGAGTCTGGACCAGACAATCCAGTGATCAACAGTATGAGCATCGATCTGCGCAATTGGGAACCGATGAAATGTGTCAACCAAGCATGAAATGCCTTCTCAATGTCAGCTGTCAGTCTAACCTGGTATGTTCTGAAGTTGAGTAAAATGTTGAATATGTGAGGAATCAGATTTGGTCCAGTTTCAAACCTTGTCATTCAGGGAAACTCCATCGTTGTCCTTTGCAGATCCATCAAACACTCTCCGTAGTTTTGTTGTTTGTCGATCCTCCTCCACAACACCATGATGTGGAGGAAGTTAGAATCTTCTCGTTTCAACTCAGTACCTGGGACCGCTTCTTTGATGCCTGCTTTCACTTGCTCGTGTATGATGTGGTCATATTCTGCTAACAGATCTGGACGAGACTTCAGTCGTGACATCAACTGGAATAGTCTAGCGTGACACATGATGAATGTGGAATTGGATTCAATGTCTACATTGCCTTCCTGGGAAGAGAATGTTCTTACCTGTCCTGACCTTTGTCAAAATGAATGTCGAATAAGAACTGTTCCTACTGTACATCTGCAAATCCATAGATGTCCATGGGTGCTACATCCCCGAACTGCTTCAACTGGTCAACGAGTTCATCGTATTTGCTATCACAAACTGTTTCATAGCTTGGCTCTTCAAAGATGAGATCTGTGACATCAGATCGCCATTCACTGTTGATCCTTCAGTTTGCCCCGACAGAATCCAACCTAATTTACTACCATGTCCCACTGGTCCTAAATCACCTCTGATCACTTCACCATTCACTATGTCCCTATAAAAGTCTGAGCCAATCATTGTGTCAACACTGTCACTGCTTCTGTTGTTACTGTCCGCTAACTGTAGTTCTTGAAGGTGAGGATACTTGTCTGTATTGACTTCATTGTTCAGTGAAGAACATATGTTACGATATGAAAGAGCATATACAAATGTACCCTCATCGGCATGTTCATTCCTGTGAATTTGAAATGACACAAGATCACATCTTTTCCTGGTGAAATTGTCATTTCCAAACGTGTTCAAATTCATTGTCTCTGTTATGAGAGGTTGTAACTTTAATTTCCTGACCATAAACTTTGTGATGCAGGACCTCTGACTACCACTGACAGACAGGATCTTAGCCTGGTTGGATTGCATTGCTTGAAGACACATACGCTGTAGCTGTTTCTGACATAACCTTTAATTTCTCTTTTTTCACCTCTGTTGTTTCACCATCTGGTCATCTGTCTTCTGTATTTCGGTTGCTGACTGAATGAATTTCTGTTCTGTTCACAGAATGAATGATGGCGAAATTTACAAAATTTACAACATTTCACACTACTACACTGCAATACATGATGTCCAGTTTTGAAGGACAACAAACACATCTGTGCCTCCCAGAGAATCTGTTTTCCGTCATGAGTCTTCTTCACATGATGACGAGTAATGTTGCTCGTAACAAAAGGCACAAGTGGGTGCCCAGTTACCTTGTTTTCGGTTTGGTTGCTTTGTCTGTATGTTTGCACTTGCAAGGTAATTCCTTTTCACTGCAGGAATCATTTTTCTTTCTCTGGCCTAGATAGATGTATTCATCTCAAGTGCGTGAATTCCACTCCTCAGTATATCTAATATGTCATCAAACTGTATATATCTTAATTAAGCTCCATGTGTTGCAATTAGCGGAAATAAGCATAAATCATTATGTATATTTATCACACTATTTGACAATTCTTTCACCTGTCTCATTAAATAGCGACGAGATGGGCATGACTCGTCTTGAATAATACGACTAGCAACATCACTGCAAAGTCATGATAACCAATGAAAGATTAAGATTCAAAATGTTGAGATCAATATTAATTATTTTTCTTGCGTATTTCAACTTTTTTTATAGCGTATTTTACGCAATACACAGCTTATCTGGAGCTCTGTAATATTTCATTAATATCTTTTCACAAATTTAGATGTTCATTGGAATGTTCACTGTGGAGTAAGTTTGTTCTGCTTTTCAAGGTCTGCATACACAAAGCTAACTCTCCGCATATCTGCTTATCTATTCAACTCCAACCCGTACAAGATGCACTTTTACAGACGTGGTTGATCTGATTGTTACATTATCTTCACAGTTACAACTTTATTTTCACGAGCGATTCCCTTGAAACAGCTATTTGCGTCAAGCTGAACCTAAGTTAAGTATGCAAACATCACTGTGAAACTATTGAACTTCTCTCTGCATCGAATGTCAGCGTACTACAACTAAAGGTGTAGTGGTTAGGCCTATACTATCCAAGGACTATGGAGTTCCTGGACAAGTACAATTGGTCGTCATGCAGTCAAGTGGTCATATCGGTGGATCATGGTGTATCAGGACTATTTGACTAAGTTTTGCATTCTTCGACCCCTGACCTGCAAGCGTGCAACTGAAGTAGCCTGGCAACTTGCGGACATTTTTTTATGTTTGGTGCACCCCCGATTCTATAGGTTTTTCTCTAAAAGTTTGTACACATGATTCAGTCAATCTGTCAAATAAATCGACTAATTTTTCAAGCAGTTTACAAATTGACTGAGTGTATCTGGCAATTTATAAAATTGACTGAAGATTTCAGACAATTTTTAAAAAAAATCTTTCTTCTTTAGACAAGAACGATAACTCTATTCCTGTTTATTTCCAGTGGTACTTAATATCACCGAAGCATTGTATTGCTGTTTTTGTTTGATCTATTTATTCTAAAGAATTAAACCTCTCTGATACAACTAAAAGAAGGAGAGAAACATATTTGTTAAAGACATATTCTAATGTAATTATTACCGACTGTTCACCTTATATTTCCAATTATATGTATCTATCTAGGGGTTCAGAATTACAAGTGAGATTTGTTTTATCGAAGATGCAAATAAAATAATCTATATTTCAGCTACATTCAATCCCAAAGCAGATGGTCAAAAATAATTTTAATATTTCTCAAACTGAACGTTTGTGTAACATTGATGACATACACCGGTTGGAATTTTAAAATGAATTCGCTGAAAAAGAATATGAATGACCCCCCAAAAAGTCTGCCCAGAGATGTGAAATATACTAGGCTCCATTAATAAAGGGTCAAATGATATATTGCACATGTAATGAAAAGTTTCTCAGAAATAATAGAACTAAGAGTGTCATCATAATGCTTAATGTTTTGACAAACGTGACACATCGTGACAGATAAAAGTTCAAACAGCAATAGCAAACATCGGTTGTATAGACCGACCCCCCAAAATGAAAATGACATTCAATTTCTTGTGTACCCTCCTCGCGCGTCGTAAAGACAGGTGCACCTGGTTCTCGTGCTCCTTATCATGTGCATAAAGAAAGCTTGCGGAATCGCATTCCATTTCTCTACTAGAGCTCTGCCGAGTCCTGGTAGATCCATTGGTGCTGGGTGAAGTGTGTCGACCGAGTTCATCCCATGCATGCTAAATTGGGTTGAGGTCTGGCGAGCATGCTGGCCACTCAACACCCGGTCTACACCCTGCTGCCTAACGATTTCCGTGACAGTCCTGGCCCTATGAGGCCTAGCGTTGCTGTCTTGCAATATAGAGGGTACACCAAGCCATGCGTAGCTTGCAGGAATGGTACTGCTATAGGTCCCAGTAACGCTGTCCGGTATGATTACCGTCGACCACGTGCAGTGGAGTACGTCCAGTAGGAGTTGTCCCTGCCCAAACCATGACTGACCAGCCACCAAATCGGTTATGTGTGGCATCTGCGATTCACACCATTGCGATGATAATCCTCTGCCGACCATCATGGAAGGAAAAATTGAATCTGCTTTCATCTGTGAAGAGCACACGAGACCACTGACTCCCAAACGCGTCTGCCTGTGACGTGGTGTTAGTGGTGGACGAACTGCAGGTCGCCTATAGCAGAACCCAGCTGCCCTTCAGCGTCGACGACGGTGCTCCTGGATATCCTGTTCTGTCTGAAGATCCGCTGCGTTAAGGAATCTGTTACGTAGCTTTTCCCCAATTCCGACGTCAGTCTCTGAACACTAAATACCTAGAATTTCCAAATTTGTCCATCTTTAAGAACCTCTTGTCTACTACCAGCATAAGCGACCTTAAAGGCCTTTCTAAATTACTGAACCATGTATTTAATGCATTTAAGAAATGAAATATTGTAATTATCTTATATCTTCCTATCGTGTAAGCTGCTGTCTTGTATATTATGTAAATGTATATACGTTTATCTCATGTACCGCCGTTGGCGGTTTGTAGAGAATAAAGAATTTGAGAGTAACGCAGTGTTAATCATGTGCCTATTATCTCGGACTGGTGTGACTCTAGGGTGACCTTATCGACGTGCCTATATTCCACAGACTTGAAATCTCTGTCACAGTCTACAAATAGCACCCTGACTCACATTAAAGCGGACAGTGAGAAAACATCAATGCATGTGTATTGTCCACTTTCCATGGATAGGGCGACTTGCACGTGCAAATCATTGACATTAAGTGTCAGGTTGATTTCCCTATTGACAATATGAATAAAAAATGTGTCATTTGTAACAGAATGTAATTATGACAGTTCAACGGCCTAATGTGTTTTTCCATACTGTTAAGATAGTTTGCAAGACATTCAGTACCGTATATTTCAAACATAAAAGAAGATTTTACCAATACCTTGACCTTTCATTAATGACGCTAAGTATATATAGCCCAATGTTAAAGATTATAGTTGATTAGTTACATATAGATATAACATTATTGTTTTGAAACTCGCAGCGATTAATAACTACATACCCTAAATATGTTGGAAAGCGCACGTACAAGCTCCAAATAAAGCCAGCAAGATCGTCAGAAATACATTCAACTGGACCCATGATATCCGTTATATAAACAAACGCGCGTCAATGACATTACCCTTACTAAAATCCTGAGATAAGGCAACACAGTTCTGTTAGCTACATTCTGTGTACTTTCAATATAACAATATATATTTTTCATGATTTTAAAACAAACACATAATGCCATAACTGATTTAAATACTCGGGGTTATTTTTTATCAAAGCACCGCATTCATTAGACGCGTTCTATAGGTTACGGAAAGGGGCGAGTGCTGACGAATGGGGCTTTCATATTAGCGCATGAACATCAGAATTGATAACTCTATTCCTGCCTGATTCCAATGGTACGTAATATCACCGAAGCACTCGTACATAGTAGTGCTGTTTTTTCCGTTTCATTTATTTATAAAAACCCTCTAAAACACCTACAACTAAAAGGGGGAAAACATTTGTTAAACACACATTCTAACGTAAGTGTTACCCGATGTTCACCTTATATTTTTTAATAGAGTTAAAGAATCACAAATAGGATTTGTTTTATTGAAGATAAAAATAGAATAATAAGCTTTTTCAGCTACATTAAATTACAAACAGATATTCAACGAGGATTTTAAAATATTTCTCAAACTGAACCTTCATGTAACTTTGCTGCCATACCCTGGTGGAATTTGAATACGTTGAAAAAAATAAGAATGACCCCGAAAAAGTCAGACTAGAATATTCCCAGAGATGTAAAACATAAGGCCAATGTAAAAGAGTAAAGTTATTGTTTTGAAACGCCTAAAAATGTGGGAAAGTGCACGTACAATCTCCATAACAAGCCCGCAAGATTGTCAGAAATACATTCCACTGGACCTATGAGAGCCGTTATGTAAATAAACGCACATGCGTGTTTTTTAATCTCTCATCGTCAGTGGCATGATCCTTATCAAAACCTTCACATGAAGCAATACAATTCTGTTAGCTACGTTCTTTCTACTTTAAACATGACGATATATATTTCATGATTTTTTAAAGAGTAACATAAAGTCATATCCGATTCGGGGTACTCGGGGTTATTTTTATCAAAGTACCGCAGTCATTACACGCGTTCTGATTGGTTTGTCGTATTTTTGCACATAACAAGCATCGAGACAGTGACGAGTCTGCTTGGAGATTACGGAAAGGGGCGAGTGGTGACGAATGAGTCCACCATGTTTGTTTTTGAGATGTCAGGTCCTATCAGTTCAACAAAATGAAATGGAGTAGCGGGAATATGGAAAACGAAAGAGGTCTTATCTTGTCACATTTGTACCTATAGCAACCATGTTAGCCTACTTTGCGCAGCTGGGGGTCGCTTGCAGCCGAGGTGGTGATTTTTAAGATTCACAATAACCGTAGCCCTACGATTTATGTCAGTGGGACCAGCGAAGTAGCGCAATGAACCAACAAGGTAACTGGGCTGCCTCATCGACCGATGTGATATTTTTACCCATGCTTTGCCATTGAAATATACAGGACAACTTGGCCTTTAAATATCAGTATGTCATAAGTCAGTGGCTTCATTTTCAGGCCTTCAAATGTAAGAACGATTTTTTTACGTTATCTCTTTTTATATGAGAACATATATATATCAGGCCAAAGTCTTCTCTATAACTCTTTCTACTGACGTCTTTCCTTACTCTCTCACTTGTAACTGCTAGAACAGAGCCATAGTGCCAGGGTAATTAGGATATAGAAATATTTCGATCATCCATCCATGAAACAAATCCCCAACGACAGCAATGCGTTTGCTTTAATTAGAATCCGTGACAGTGAGTGGATATGTGAGTCTCATTCACCTGGTGGTCCTAAAGGTGAGAGGTCTTTAATGTTTTAAGACTTTCCGTCAATGTCTTTATTCATGCAGTGGCAAGGGACCTAAAATGCACAAGCAAGGGTTATTTACTCGTGACGGGTCATTGTTTGGAAGTTAATCTTACAAAAGAGAGGAGAGAAATACCCTGTTGGCGGAGTCCGACGCCTCAGTCTACCGTCGGCCATGGAGTTGACAACGTCCAGTGTGATTCTGTTCCAATGTTTTGTCGCCTTCAGTAACGGCATCAACCCCACCACTATCCTGAATCTGGGTGGTTCATACGACAAAATTCTCTCGGGAAATGGTTATCAGTTGTTGAAAGTTAAGACACTGGAACATTGTCTCAAAGTTTGCCTGTACTCACCAAAATGTTTGTCTGTAAATTGGAACATGAAGACAAAGTATTGTCAACTGAACTCAGAAGACGTCGGTTCGGGGACTCCTCTGATGATGTCCACGGGAGACTTGTTCGTCCCTGCGGTGGGTTCCAACCTCAAGGTAAGGTATGCTTGTCGGATAGGGTTGTGAAGCACGGTCTTACGACGATCAGTCATACACTTAGTTGTAACACATAGAATATGACAAATGGTGTTTGTAATTAACAGGAGGATGCCCTAACCCATAATTCATTTTGATGTACAGGGCCTTCGTCAAATTTTATACATTTGAAATAGGCTCGTCTTACGATCATTAAAAGTGCTGTCAAGTGAAAGAGCACCATTTTACCTGTGAATTAGAAAGATAGGGAATGATAAAAATGAATGGATGTGTATGTTGTGTAAAAGAGCTATAGCGAATTAAATGGACTTTTTCTTTATATGCCCTACACCTAATAACCTGAGAGTTTTGTATATACCAAAATAATACTTAAATATTCCACCAGGTTGCATTCTCTTCTTTTATGACCTGTAGAAATGATACCCATGTTTTACAATTGTGATTTTATTTATAGTCCTGGGTCCTACAAGCGTACACTGATATCCATATACATGACGTAGCTTGTTACTGACTGACGTAGCTTGTTTGTCTGGTGCTACATCACATTGACGACAAGATATTTGGGGGAATTAACTTGGCAGAGCTGACTACTCGGCCATCACCTTAAAAACAGAGAGAAGGCTGCTGAGTCCCTTGAAGTCTTTATTCGTAGCAGAGTGAGTAATTATATACTTATAGAGAGATTGCAAACAATAATAAATATACATGGTAGATACGGTAAATGACTAACAGTTAAATAAACCTTAGCAGCGTAACAGTGGTATTGTTATCCAGGCAAAGTTGGCCGACTTAAATGATTGGTTTGCGAGTCACTGATAATTAGAACCAATACGGTAATACATTTACAAAGTAAGTTGTGTACAATACTAGACAGGGATTTATTATATCTTATTCTAGCTAACGTATATCATACATGAACTGTTAATACTTACATTTACGGCATTCTAGCGTTACTGATGTAATTACATATACCTGTAATTTACATACTGTATTATTTCAATGCCGTAAATGCTTAACCGACTGATAGACGTAGCATAGCCAATATTCGCATGAGCCGGTATTTACGTGAGGTTACCCGCGGGTATTTACCACAATGTACACGTACTCATACTAAGTGCTTTAATGACTATCTATCACTTGGCATATCAACAGTTAATGTACAACTAGACTACTGTGCTAATATCTACATATATATACATACTATTTGCATCCATGTTGCCTTGTGGTATACTGAACTGTATAAACGTGAGGTTAAGGCTATGAAAAAGGTAGCACACATAAGTAGAGCGCATATCACACGGTATAACTTCCCGACTTTAACTAGTACAATAATACAATCTTACCTTAAAACAGAGAAGGCTGCTGAGTCCCTTGAAGTCTTTATTCGTAGCAGAGTGAAGTGTCTGCTACTAGACTCAGTATATATAGGGACTCAGGCCTTCTGTGGAATTTCTGAGTTACCTAATATTGTAGCTGTAATCTAAAATCTGGTGTATCAATTGCAATTAGCTCTTTGTCATGGAGTGCACTGACTACTTAAAATCATTTATATCACTACGCAACGGACATAAGCTACTTACAATGACGTTGCGCCCGGCCATGCACAGCATGTTACGGCCTGGGGCATAACCCTAACAGAGACAGCTTGACTATCTTGCATAATTCAGAGTTAACTGATTTGTGACGGTCAGCTACGTGGATACTTCATCTTAAGAAATATATAAATGTTATACTGATTGTTAAATAAAATATTCATGTAAATATGCAACTTATTATTGAACCATAATCATCATAATTTTAGATTCATTGTAGTGATTTTAAGACTATGACAATATCCCTCCGCTGTGGGAAGCTTTTGACCATAAAAGCAAAACATGGATGTTACATGGAAATAGTGCTACTAAAGGCTTGTCCGTGTTGGACCAAACATTATACATACATTGAGAATGCACATTTGATCAATCAATGATTGACAAAATAGAAAATGCGGCAGTATTAATTATAAGCAAGTATGAAACATCGTAAAACAGAAAACAACATATGACATGATAAAATTGTTCTGCTTTGAGAAGCAAACAGGTATATAATATGGTGAACAAAATACAACTGTCACAATAAACCATGTATGGTAGAGTATTGTTCTCAGCAGGAACTCGGCCATTGTATAAAGTCCCTAAGTAGAAAAGGTTATTAACCTGTGATGGGCAAATTCATTTGGAACACTGGGATGAAGAATATCAGATCAAGGTTTTGAAAAGTTCAAATAGGTGTACAGGGGGCCAAATAGTGTCATATTTGGGCAATATTATTGTATCAATGTCGTTTTGATTGAATGTATGACATTTCATGAGTGTAATCAATGATAATAAATAACTGATTCTGATAACATGGAGCCAGGATTCAGTGGGTTGATAGTGTTGACAACGAGTTTGAAGAGATGACATTTGCAACTATCATCCTTCTAGCACTTATGAACACAGGAGGACCTGTAGGTTTGTTATCAACGCCTAACAATTTTCCCTGAACCTAACTGCCATGGACTATCAAAGTCGAGGGTCCCTATATTATTAGAGATTAGACAAAATATTTGTGAGATCTTTTGTGCTTACGACTGCGTCCAGTCTGTGTTTTGTGCACGTGGAAGTCTCTGATAAGTCCTTGTCCTATGTTATGGTGTGGTTCCCATGTTGGTGTAGGATATCCATCCCATTTGACAAGAAAATGGCGTATGCCGTTGATGTCTTTGTACTTCAAGAGTTTTTCAACATCATAGAATTGATCTTGTTGGTGACCATTTGTTTGCTTGTGAGAGTGCTCTGATGGCACAGTTTCATCCGCTTCTGCAGTAGGCTTTTCACTGGAGACTGTTGAGTCGAGTGGAGAGTTGCCTTGCAAAGTTTGCGCAGGAGGATCTGGTAATGATTCTGTAATTGTAGGTGTGGAAGAACCTGATGAGTCATCATGCCGTGCAACATTACCTCTGAGGATATAGGGTTTCAGGCGATTGGCATGGACCAAAGATTTGTGTTCTTTGTCGTCTGAACATCTATGGATTTTGAACGTGTGGTTTGGACCAATGTTCGTGATATAATAAGGACCTGTCCATGACTGGGACAGCTTGGGGGAAAGTCCTTGTTTGACTACAGGGCTGTGGAGAAGCACCTGCTGGCTTAATCTGAATGAAGGTTCTGATGATTTCAGTTCTTGATGCTCCTTATCTATCTGTTGACTTACAAACATGTTGTCTCGAGCAATAGCTTTGACAACCTTCAGATTATCAATGAGCTGTTTAAGATGCGTCTCTGCGCTTTTACCAAGTGTTGGCTTTGGCGTGAGTTTAGTGTCAAATGGAAGACACATTTCTCTGCCAAAGAGCATTTGATGTGGTGAGAAACCAGTTGATTGGCATGGTGTGTTTCGCATTGCCATGAGAACACATGGAAGAATGTCAGCCCAGTTAGATTGGTCAGGCTTACAGTACGATTTTAAGGCTTGTGCAATTGTACTGTTACGCCGTTCAACCATTCCATTTGTCTGGGGGTGGTATGATGATGTGAAGTGGTGTTTCACCTCAAAGATTTCACAGATTGCATTGACTAGCTTTGATGTGAACTGGCGTCCTCTATCAGTGATAAGAGTTCGAGGAGCACCATACCTTGTAAAGACCTCATTAAAGAGTTTCGTTGCTACTTCCACGGCATCTTGGGTGTGCAATGGAAATGCTTCAATCCACCTAGAGAATGAGTCCACAGCTACAAGAACATACTTATGCCCATCCTTTGTTTGAGGAAGAGGCCCAAGAATATCAACATGTAGCCTGGAAAAGTTGTCTTCAATAGGCATAGGTACCATTGGAGCTGGCTTAGAATGGACCCGACGTTTGGTTTTTTGACATTCTTCACATGATTTGATGTATGTTTCAACATCCTGGTACAAACCTGGCCAATGGTACTTGGTCAATATGGACTGACGGGTAGCATCACGACCAAAGTGGCATCCACCTGCTTTTGAATCATGATAAGCATAAAGCAGGGATTTCCTGTCTGCAATAGGAACTGCCAGTTGTGTGACCATTGGGTGGCGACCATTCTTGTGTCCTCTGTGCTTTGGCATGTAGAAATGATATAATATACCGTTGCAAAGATCATACTCCTGTGAGCGACCCTGGAGGCCTTTAATTTGAGAATCAGTGTAATGAGAGGGAATCTCACCATTCTCTAGATAGTCAATGATTGGCTTAAGATCTGGAGAACAGCGCTGTCTCTCTGCGAGATCGTTTTCAGGAATATCAGTGCCAATAGTTTGAACTGTTGGTCCTGCTGGAATCTCATCTTGATAGCAGAATTCAACACACAGATCGAGTGATGCTGTTGCATTAGAATCTACAGCTTTCTGATCAGCTGGATTAGGGTTTTCTGAAGATGAACGTTCAGGAGATATCCCACAGTCATTATCTGAAGAAGTAGGCTGACCATCAGTGTTGTGATGGATTGGGTTTCTCTGTGGTGCTGTTGCACCCACTTCGGCGTGTGAGCGCTGGATTGGTACATGATTGTACTGGACATTGGCTGTTGTGTAGTTGATAGAAGGCCGTGGTGGGACAGGGAAATCATCAGTGACAGGTTCAGTGATCTGTGCAGGATATGGAATGCGAGAGAGAGCATCAGCATTTGTGTTAGCTTTACCTGCTCTATGTTCGATCTCGAAGTCATATTCCTGGAGCATGAGAGACCATCTGGCAAGACGACCTGTTTCTTGTTTGATGTCCTTTAGCCATTTGAGAGCATGATGATCTGTGTACACTTTAAACTTTTGAGATGTGAGGTACACCCTGAAAGTTCTAATGCCTTCTAATACAGCCAGACATTCCAACTGAGTGATGCCCCATTTCTTCTCAGCAGCATGAAGGGCACGACCACCATAACAGATGACATGCTCTTGGCCGGAAGCATCTCGTTGTCCTAAGATGTACCCTAGAGCTGAGGTGGAAGCATCAGTTGTGAGAATAAATGGTCTGTTAGGGTCAGGGTATGATAAGACAGGGGCTGTAGTTAAGCATTCTTTCAGTCTGTTGAGTGCCTGCTCACATTCGTCAGTCCAGTTAAATGTGGCATCTTTTTGAAGCAAGTTGTACAATGGAGAGGCTATGCGGGAGAAATATGGGACAAACTTGCGATAGTAACTTGCAAGACCAAGAAAATGTCTAACATCATGGACGTTTTTTAGGAGAAGGGATGCTTTTCACAACTTCTACCTTTGATTTGTCGACTTCCACTCCGTTTTTGCTGAAGACATGGCCTAAATATGATACTCTCTTAGCTGCGAACCTACATTTGCTTGGTTTTAAAGTAAGTCCTGCTTCCTTGAGTTTGCCAAAAACACATTTGAGATGTTGCAAATGCTCTTCATAGGTTCTGCTGTAGATAATGATATCATCTACATAAATCAAAATATACTTCCAATTCATGGACTGGAGAGCGGTAGAAATGGTTTGTTGAAAAGCGGCAGGTGCATTTTTTGAGGCCAAAAGGGAGACGGTTAAATTCAAAAATACCATCTTGAGTGATGAAGGCTGACTTATGTTTTGTTTCAGGGTGAAGTGGTATCTGCCAAAATCCACTTGCACAATCAAGTACAGAGAACAGCTGAGCATGTTTTTCACCAATAGCATCTATGACATCCTCTAAGCGTGGAAGAGGGAAGAAAATTGGTTTTGTTGCTGCATTCAGCTTTCGATAATCGACCGCAAATCGATAACTGTTGTCAGATTTCTTGACCATGACTACTGGTGAATGCCATTCAGAGTGACTTGGTTCTATTATTCCTGCATCTAACATTTCCTTAATTTGTTTGGCACATTCTTTTCTAACCAAAGATGACTGACGATAGAAGGGGAGTCTAACAGGACGTGTATGCTCTGTCTCAATCTTATGCTGATGCAGATGTGTTTTGCCTAGCTCTGACCAGTCTTGTGCAAAAACTGATCTTTGAGACAAGAGGAAGCACTCAAGTTGTTGCTTTTGGGTCTCAGTGAGATCTGAATCACTCAGGTCAAAAGACAGTTTGGAGTTCAGATTTGAGGAGCTAGAAGGATCTGCAGTGTTGACTGAAGGATGACCCTTGTTTGGTTCAGATTCCAGTGTATGGATAGATGATTGGTCAATGATGGAGGCTGTGGCTACTATTCGTTGACAACGAAGCAAAACAGGTTTATCAGTTGGATTGAGAAACCTCATGCATGGTCTACCTTTGGCGCTTTGGATGAGACATTTGGCTCCTTGAAGTTGGAGTGCCTCTAGGCCAGGAAATGGTTCCAGTAGCAATATTCTGTTGTTCTCACAGCGGGAGATTTTAACAGGAATATCAGCCTGAGAATGGGGAGGAATTTCAACAGTTTTTCGCGGTCTCACAAACCCTGCATTGGCATCAACCAAGCTTACGGATATTAATCCATCATGCAGGTGAACTGAGCGGCTTGAGAGATCAATTTTGACATGGTTTGACTGGAGAAAGTCTAAACCAAGAATGATGGCATGATGCAATGAAGTGAAGACATGAAATTCTTGTGAAAATAAAGCATGACCAATTTTAAGTTGTAGTGTGACTAAACCTAACACTGGGTGACGTTCTCCTCCTACACCAATGATCTCTGTCAGATGAGATTTCTGAAGGTGAGACTCAGTGAGTCCTATTTTCTTCAGAAATTTCATGTGAACACAGCTGATTGTAGCGCCAGTGTCTATCAATGCTGTTGTTTTCATTTGCTTAACCTTAATCTGAATGGTGTTTTTGCATAGAGGGGCTACAAGAGATACTTCATGTTGACTAGGATTGGATGAGATTGGGGTAGTAGGTTTACTACGATTGAAAGGGGAGTTTGATGGTTTGGGCAGTTTACATGGGTGCCTGATTCTAAGTGGATCCTTGGAATCAGGCACGCGTCCCTATGCGTTATGTACCTTAGACAGAAGAACCTGATAGCAAACAGATGTATGATGACCCTTCTTCCTGCAAAATTGCAAATTGTATGCCGATGGGGACAATAATTACGCTGAGAACAATACCCACCACATCCTGAGCATCTTTCTCTGCTGTCCCTGCTGGATGGACGGTGGTGCTCTCTTCTGAAGTCACGTGGCCTGTGCTCCGACTGTTGACCAGGATACGATGACTGAAGACGTTCTTGTCTGGAACTGTAGACATCTCGTCGAGGTTGTGACTGGTACCTGACTCCTTGCTGACAGTCATCTTGGAGTGTCTCCTGCTGTGTAGACATTGCAGCTGCCACGGGTCTCGGTTGGTTCTCCATCAGTGACATCACTAGTGCTGACAGTTTAGTGACTTGGTCTGTGAGGCTAGCTTGATCTGGCTGCTGGACACTGAGGTATGACTTGGCTGCAAGTTCACCCTGATGACGCACTTGTTCCAATGTTTTGGGCTCTTTATTGTAGACCCATTGTCTGACGGAAGGGTTCAGTCCATTCACAGCTATAGCAACTAAGATATCTGTTGGTATAGACTTCCTAGAAGTTGCCTGTTCCACTCTACTGATGTAATCAGATACTGACTCAGCAGGTTGCTGATTTATGGCTAGCACGGAGAGATCAAATTGTCCTGATGGTTGAAATCTAGAATAGAAAGCTTGTTTCAAACTATTCCAGTCTGATTTGATATCTTCACTTAAGGATAGATGCCACTGTTTTGCTGGTCCTTCTAAGAGAAAGTTCAAAATAAGCAAGCTCTGTTTTGATCAGTACCTTGGAGTTTCACCCAGGTCTCTAGATCTGACCACCAGTTAATTGCATCCTGCTTACCTGAGTATTTTGGAAGCTGAATATGTGACATGGACATACTTGTAGATGGGGAAGTAAATAAAACACTTGAACTTGTTGTTGTTGATGATGATGTTGTTGTTGTTGATGCTGTTAATTCTGACGTTGATGTCGAGGTTGATATTGACGTTGTTGCTGTTGTCGTTGATGTTGACGTTGATGCAGATGAAGTTGATATTCCAGCTGTTGGCATCGATGATGTTGTATTTGGAGCTGGTGTCGATGATGACTCTGCCGGCAGACTCAGTGTTTCTAAGGACTCAAGATTGGAAGACCGCAGCCTTGACCTGTAGTTTTCGGGTGTTACGCCTTTCATCAGCACCGGGATCTTTGATCTCCATCAACTGACGTAGCTTGTTACTGACTGACGTAGCTTGTGTTTCTTGGGTTGCTTGTTTGTCTGGTGCTACATCACATTGACGACAAGATATTTGGGGGGAATTAACTTGGCAGAGCTGACTACTCGGCCATCACCTTAAAAACAGAGAGAAGGCTGCTGAGTCCCTTGAAGTCTTTATTCGTAGCAGAGTGAGTAATTATATACTTATAGAGAGATTGCAAACAATAATAAATATACATGGTAGATACGGTAAATGACTAACAGTTAAATAAACCTTAGCAGCGTAACAGTGGTATTGTTATCCAGGCAAAGTTGGCCGACTTAAATGATTGGTTTGCGAGTCACTGATAATTAGAACCAATACGGTAATACATTTACAAAGTAAGTTGTGTACAATACTAGACAGGGATTTATTATATCTTATTCTAGCTAACGTATATCATACATGAACTGTTAATACTTACATTTACGGCATTCTAGCGTTACTGATGTATTTACATATACCTGTAATTTACATACTGTATTATTTCAATGCCGTAAATGCTTAACCGACTGATAGACGTAGCATAGCCAATATTCGCATGAGCCGGTATTTACGTGAGGTTACCCGCGGGTATTTACCACAATGTACACGTACTCATACTAAGTGCTTTAATGACTATCTATCACTTGGCATATCAACAGTTAATGTACAACTAGACTACTGTGCTAATATCTACATATATAAACATACTATTTGCATCCATGTTGCCTTGTGGTATACTGAACTGTATAAACGTGAGGTTAAGGCTATGAAAAAGGTAGCACACATAAGTAGAGCGCATATCACACGGTATAACTTCCCGACTTTAACTAGTACAATAATACAATCTTACCTTAAAAACAGAGAGAAGGCTGCTGAGTCCCTTGAAGTCTTTATTCGTAGCAGAGTGAAGTGTCTGCTACTAGACTCAGTATATATAGGGACTCAGGCCTTCTGTGGAATTTCTGAGTTACCTAATATTGTAGCTGTAATCTAAAATCTGGTGTATCAATTGCAATTAGCTCTTTGTCATGGAGTGCACTGACTACTTAAAATCATTTATATCACTACGCAACGGACATAAGCTACTTACAATGACGTTGCGCCCGGCCATGCACAGCATGTTACGGCCTGGGGCATAACCCTAACAGAGACGGCTTGACTATCTTGCATAATTCAGAGTTAACTGATTTGTGACGGTCAGCTACGTGGATACTTCATCTTAAGAAATATATAAATGTTATACTGATTGTTAAATAAAATATTCATGTAAATATGCAACTTATTATTGAACCATAATCATCATAATTTTAGATTCATTGTAGTGATTTTAAGACTATGACATAGTGCACCGATTTTGATAATTTTGGATTTAATCGAAAGGGAATTCATCTGGCTTTATTTCAGTAAGAATCCCGGCTGTGTATTTCACAATTTATATGTATATGGATATCAGTGTACGCTTGTAGGACCCAGGACGTATTATTTTCAGCAATACAAGCCCCTGTGATTTAAAGCATGCAACAATGTTAAGAAATAACGTATTGCTAAATATTGTACTGCCAAAATGATGTAATACTGCATGTTACATACGATTGTGTAAGTTACAGTGCATTTGGTTTACTCTGCATGAGGACAGGAGGTGGAAAATACGATAAACCTCTTGCTCTAGCTACCTGTCCCAAACCTTGTCCTCAAATATGTTCTTCCTCACCATGTCCTCAAAATGTCCTCAGTTTGAAAGTACAGGGTTACAATACTACATATTACAAATGTGACTTGCGATTCCATTAAGAATATCTTGCCTTCTTGTAAATACAAAATTAAAATTAGATGAAGATAAAATTGCTTCAAAAGCGCGAGGAACGAACGTTTTATCATGAGTTACCTCACACCTCTTTTGATGAGACTGAGTTAAAAATTCTCACGGTTCAAGGGTACATATGTACCGTATGTCTTTAGTTATTTATGGGGTACACAAGTGACCAAGTCTTAGTCAACCAGAAACCTATGATCCCGGGTTGGAATATCATTTTTGTTCCAAGGCTGGTCAGTAACAACAAGCTCTCATGGAAGACCTTTTTACGGGGAAAGTATAGTTTTTCACGTGTCTAGCTGACACATTGTGATATAACTAAACCACAGGGCAAAAGAAAGTTCACCGACTTCACTTGACAAAAAACATGAAACAAAGGCGTAGGTAAGATAGATAATAATTATCTTACAAACATTTTCCAATAATTTGACTGAAAATTGATTGTAATGCGTGTCTTGCATTTGTCACAATTAATAAGGACAGAGTCAATGGGTCAAAATGGGTCTGACACAATTCAGAGTTTAATTCAACTGCATAAAGAGTCATATAATAGACTGGAGTCAAGACATGGCATCAGATCGTAGTCTGGTCAAGTCCCTGTCTGTTCGATAGAGGTACACGCTGTCTCAGCTGACGATCAAGATGATCCCAGAGATGTTCAATGGGGTTCATATCGGGAGAACGCGCTGGCCAAGGCAATACTTTTACGTTAATTGTGCAGGTATTCTCGAAATATTCTGGCGGTGTAAGGTAAATCTCCCAGATGTCTTCGGCCAATGTCGTGATTCTTGGTTTTCCCAATCTAGAGCAGAACAATCTTGGGTCTGGCTTGTTTGCTGGTAGCGGTTTATCAATTTGCTGATGGGGGCCTCGCTGTAGTTAAAGGTTCTTGCCAGCAGACCTTGTGCAGCCCCCTTGTTGGTTATACGATCGCCCTCTCTCGTTGCGCTTGTGTACGTTTTGGCACATTCATGGTGCCTTATTGGTTATTGTATGCTATAATATAGAACAAGTTTTTATGGATAACAACTTCTTTATTTCGTGAGTGCGACGTTTCGATACAGATTCTTGTACCGTTGTCAAGCAAGAGTGATACATGAAGTGTAGGAGCTGCATATGTATACTGTATAGAACAATGAAACAACATAATAGATAAAGAAAACAACATAATTGCCATGATTGGCTAAGCAGTAAGCTGATGAAGCCAGTGAGTACACAAAGGATAGTGAATGGAAGCCAGAGATGTAGTTACAATGAGATGTTTATACAATAGGTGCGATGTTTATACAATAGATTGGGCTTGGTGGAGGAGTGGGTCATAAGCTGATGGAATGAAATATCCTTGGTCACGGTTGATGGTGGGCTTGTGGCGTTTGATGTGAATGGCTTCTGTGAGTTTGCGTTTAGTGAAGTCCGTTTGGTTGTTGGCGAGAATGGTGATGTCGGACCACTCAATTTGATGATTGGGGTTAGCTTTGATGTGGTCAGAGATAGCTGATTTGGTGTCGGAATTAGCAACAGAGGTGCGATGTTCTTTGACTCGGGTGTTGATGGGTCGGGATGTTTCTCCTATGTAGCATTGTCCACAATTACAGTTTATTTTTATAAATGACACATTTCGGGTTGTTGTTGTTGATGGTGGGTTGTTTTCTTCCGTTGGCATGGAGGAGGTTGTTTAGGCTGGAGGACGCTGAGAAGGTTGTGTCTATGCCTGCCTGTTGTTTCAGGAGTCGGTTTATTTGGTGTGATGGTTTACCAATGTAGGGAATGGATATCTTGATGGGGGCTGATTCTGGTTTAGATCTTTTCGCAAGAGGTGAAAGCGTTGCTTCGATGGTTCTGTTGACTATTTCAGGTGGGTAGTGGTTGCGTTCTACAAAGACTTTCCTCAGGTGTTCAATTTCTTCCTGTAGGTTTGTTGAGCAGATGTTTTTTGGTCTTCTGGTCAATGTAGAGATGACGCCGGTCGTGACTTTAGGGGGGGGGGGGGGTGGAGTTGGAGTGGATGTATTGATCCGTATGAGTAGGTTTTCTGTACACGGAGGTGTGGAGTTGGTTGCAGGAGGTGCGGGATACAAGGACATCAAGGAAATGTAGTTGGTTGTTCTGCTCTGTTGCTATGGTGAATTTGATGCGGGGATGTTGGCTGTTGAGATGGACGAGGAGCTGCTTTGGATCTTGCTGAGGTTGGAGGATGACGAAGGTGTCATCCACTTTGCGGTACCAGCAGGACGGTTTGAAGGGTGCAGTTTCTAGGGCCTTATCTTCCAGGTCGGCCAATCATGGCAATTATGTTGTTTTCTTTGTCTATTATGTTGTTTCATTGTTCTATACAGTATACATATGCAGCTCCTACACTTCATGTATCACTCTTGCTTGACAACGGTACAAGAATCTGTATCGAAACGTCGCACTCACGAAATAAAGAAGTTGTTATCCATAAAAACTTGTTCTATATTGTACGTCTCAACTACTAAAATGCCACTCAAACAAATTGTATGCTATAGTTTGGCATGTAATGCATGTGGACCCGTGAAAAACGTAAACAGCACCAATCGAACTTATCTGGGGAGACCTTAAAAGTACAGTGGCCTGGAAAAATCAATCATTCAAGTTGAATGATGTCAAACACATTGTCAACACTGCTATATGTGACCGTGACATTGCACGCTGGCATGCATGTGTTGAACATGTCAAGAAGGTGGAGAAAGAGTACTGGCTCAAAGACGGCTTGAAGGAGCAAACAGTTCATCCAGTTGTCATTCGTCTGGACACTATTGACTCCTCTGTGGAAGAATGGAGTGAACTTGATGAAGTTTAATTCTGATATTATATTGACAGATAATACTAGTATCCAGCCAGATATGCTCAAAGAAATATAACTTCTTTTCACAATGACATCACTGACTAATTCCAACGACTTATAGTGTAACATGAAACACTCATTTAACATAAAATTATCATGAAAACATAAATATTAACTATCTATATGCTTAGAGCTATTAGCAATGCATTGCTTAATTTGGAATGTGAACGACATCAAAGCATAACACTTTTGTCTTCATTCTATCTTTTTTTCAATGAGTATACTATGATTGTGTGTGCTTGTGTCCGAGGGAACGGGGCTTAAACAGTTGTTGAGTTCTAACCATAGGTGGTCCGATTAATGATTTAGTGTAAATATACGTTCCGTGTTCTTTAAATGCATTTCCACTTGGGTACTGCATAAACAAAATATGACATAACATTACAAATTTAAAGATTTTAACCTACAGAATAATTATCACTAATGGGTTTTGTGGTTAATGTTGAACAACTCAGAGAAACAATCTCCGTATGATGGTTAACAGTTGGCACCCACCTTACCCTATTCACGACCTGTGACACCTCTTCATACCTGTCACGTGCATAGCTGACCTACATTGACGAACGTTGACCTTTCTGACCCAACCCTGCCGCTGTTACAGGTCATTGACTCCCTCCCTCTGCAAGTAGTCTGCGTTCTGCTGTTTATGATGTTGACAGTTACACAGACAGATTCTTTAATACAAATACATCAAATCGGTGATTTACAATGTGATTAGGTTGTCTGACAAAACATCCACTTGCACAGTTGGAGGTCGATTGGATAATTGGATGAAGAGATATTTACAAAAAACCGGGTCCACATGCATTTCATGCCAAACTATAGCTCTTTCCAACATCGGTATTTATGCAACAATCATGCACGTGCATTTGGACCACTGTCCAACAATTACGTTTTTCACGTTTTGAAATATGCACGATTCGGACGAAGTTTTCGGACAGCTGAGTTGTTTGGCGAATGTATTCAGTTTCAAACCTGTACCAGCGTTTGGGTTTTTGGTTTTTATACATTTACTTTAAAAGTGATAACTTTCTTTCGCCCAGTAGTTTAGAATAGTATTCAAGGGTGCGTTAAACCCAAGTTACTCACGTGACTATATATTGACCAATTAAATCAATCTTTCAGAATCATGCTTGCATCTTAAGCCCATGCAAGTTTGAAGAGGTGTGTATTCCGGTGACGTCAGCGGCAGACTTCGTATGCTTGCTTCCCGGAGATCAAGTATCAACAACAACTCAATATTCTACTCCTACTACGATGCCTGCAACGCCAATTCCGACGACACCAACAACTACACTAACAGCTCCGATGACAACAACTCCAACAACAACTCCAACAACAACAACTCCAACAACAACAACTCCAACAACAACACCTACAACAACCACTCCGGCAATGACTTCTACCACAACCACTCCAACAACTACGATGACGACAACCACTCCGACAACAACGACTCCAAGCACAACCACTCCGACAACTACGATAATGACAACAACTCCAACAACCACTCCAACCACAACCACTCCGACAACTACGATGACGACGACGACTCCAACAACTACAACTACGACAACGACAACGACTCCAACAACAACTACTACAACAACAACGACGACTAAAGGTAGGAAAAGGGACATCATGTATAAATAATTACACTTTTAGTACTCCCAATACCAAATTTTACTCTTCAAAAGAAAGAGTGAAATTGGCTTCGCACTTTCAAAAGAAGTATCTATAGTAGAATAGTAGAAATTAACGTGCTGTGGCAAATATGATCAGTACTTCACAGTGACTAGCAGACTATTGAACACTACCAGTATTCAGGACACATCGTCACAACTGGGGTGACCGTCGCTGGTCACTTGAAAGGAATATAGTGACAAAATAATGGCACCTTATATTGTCCTACTTGAAGGCGTATTGGTCTACGATCCGTCTTTTGAACGACCACGCCAGTGCTCACCGTGTTCAAAGTGTCATTGGTTACACTCAGCAGCACACATTCTACAGAATACTATGGTCAACAATGAGTCTTGACTTTCCTTGATTGATGACGTCTGGGACATCATAGGGAGACATATGTGTCAACGTCATAAGCGGCCTACGTTGGCTCAACTTGGTCAGGCGCTGCACGAGGAGTGGGAAGGGTTCCAACGAATGGTTTTGGGAGACTCATGCGTAGTATGCCTCGTCGACGAAATGTATCCAAACAAAGGTGTTTACTTGCACGCCTTAGAATAAAAGGGTCGGTGAGAGTATCCCCCCCCCCCCCCCCAACGATGCACACAACCTGTCAGGTGATCTTCAATGATACACAGGGTCTGAAATTTCCGATCACATTGGTGTAATGTGTTCCCAATTGGTTAAATTTTATCATAAATCTCCTCTCTTCGCCACGTATGTGATATATGCACACTAAACAGAAAATAACATGTGTATTACACGTCATTTTAATCAATATCATATCCACAACATACGCAATCGAAAGGAAATGAAGTAAAGTCAGTAATATTCGCCACATCGGAAATGTTCAAATAGAATCCATATTTCATTTACTATCGCTATCAACATAAATACATGACGCTGATAATGAATACACATAGTTTACGTTCGATTGGTGTTAGTGTTTGACAGAGGAAGGCATATCGTAGTAAGTTGCTGCATTTAGAGATTCACGTTTAAAATGACACAGCTAAATACAACTTGTCATACACATGAAGCGTGTGTACTGGGATACGATGACATTTGGCAAGTTAGCGAACCTCATCAACCAAACCTGTTAGTAGCCTCTTACAAATACATAGCATTGGAAGCAGTCCACTTTCTCGCGATATTCCTGTTTTGTAAAATAAGACCAACTGATGTTGTTCTGATTAACGCATTTTATTAGTGAGTGAGTGAGCGAGTGAATTTAGGTTTGCGCCGCACCCAGCAATATTCCAGCTATACGGCGGCAGTTTGTAAATAATCGAGTCTGGACCAGACAATCCAGTGATCAACAGCATGAGCATCAATCTGCGCAATTGGGATCCGATGACGTGTGTCAACCAAGTCAGCGAGCCTGACAACCCGATCCCGTTAGTCGCCTCTTACGACAAGCATTGGTTACTGAAGGTTCATTCTGACCCGGACCTTCGCGGGTACGCTCTTTATTCAACAGAAAACCCTTCAAATATATTTTCTGAAGGTTTAGGCCCAATTGTAGTAGCTCAAGATACCTAAATTGTGTTTGACCTGATATTCATAATCGGATTTCGGTCAGTAAAGCGAGTTTTCGATTCGCAAGATTTTTTAATTATCCACACTGTCGTGGAACAATGAAACACAGTTATCCAGGTCACTTCTTGCCTCCTCATTGATCGGATGGTGAACCGATGCCCCGTATTCCCGGAATCCCCACAATGTTAAGGAGGTGATTATCGTTCTGGAAGAATACATGAGTGGGCTGACAGATGGTGTATGTGTGTTGAAGAGGTGTTGACTAATTGGACCGTGGAAGATGCTCTGATGCACAGGGCGGATAGTGAAGACTGTGTGGCTCAAGGGAATCGCAGGTATATCGTACCGTGGCTTTAAAAGTGAAAATACTGATGAAGATGATACTAATGGACAGTTACTTGCGTCATATCACCCCTAGGCACATGCTCGTATCGTAATGAGTGTACATCTTATCCTACCTGACCGCCTCCGTGGTGTAGTGGTTAGAGCGTCCGCCCGGAGAGCGGAAGGTCGCGGGCTCGATCCCCGACCGCGTCATACCAAAAGATGTTAAAATATGGTACTTGTTGGTCCCTGCCTGGCGCTCGGCATTAATGGGTGCAACAAAGACTGGTCGGCTCGGAGTCAGTATAATGTGTCTGAGTGGGGTATTCATGCTTCACTGCGGCATGGTATCTCAGTGGGCTAGCACTATAAAACCAGCTTAAATCTGGGCTAGTACAAGCAGTCGCACACACACATACATACGCATGCACGTCGTCATATGAGCGAAATATTCTCAAGCACGACGTTAAACCCAATATCACCTCACCTCACCTCTTATCCTCTGTTGCAGACTGCTCGACGTATTCAAATTCCTTCACAAGAATTCAAGGATACGTGGTCTGGCTCCTCAACAACAAAACCTACACCAGCGTCAGCTCGGTATCAACGTGTCAACAATACTGTGTACAGTATACATCGTTCACGTGCAAGAGTTACGAATACTATTACTCCGAAAGATGGTGTTTCCTCCAGTCTTTTGTAAAGGATGATGCTCTCAGCGCATGGACAGCAGATTCCAGGGGAGACTATTTCCAACGTTTGCGTCAGTGTGATATCTCTGCGTGAGGGAAAACAAAGGCCCCAGAGTCAAATGTATCACGTGTTGCAATTACATTACAACGTGTTTGTTTTTATATGGGAGAATATCTCGAAATTATCAAAGTCGTTGACGTATGTCCATGACAACATATATTGTAAGGTATTTCTAAAGAAACATAAGAAAGATGTGCTTTGGTGGGCAGAGGGCGATAAGATAGACAAGTGTTTTAGCTTTCGCAAGTCACTGAGTTGTCCCCACAAGAACATGATGTTAGAAGCCCATTTTTTGGTGTACTACAATTGCTGTGAAACTATGCTCATCCACTGTTTGGGGTACAACAAGCGTTCCGCGTGCGTGCATTTCAATTCGATTTTGGAGGGTTTTTTATCGTGTGTGTGTGTGTGTGTGTGTGTGTGTGTGTGTGTGTGTGTGTGTGTGTGTGTGTGTGTGTGTGTGTGTGTGTGTGTGTGTGTGTGTGTGTGTGTGTGTGTGTGTGTGTGTGTGTGTGTGTGTGTGTGTGTGTGCGTGCGTGTTGGTTATTTATGCATTTGACGTGATGTCCTGGTCAACGTGTATTGGTCAGTGAGACACATGACATGGGCTGTTGAAGGACCGTCCACCCCTGCTTCAGTTATGGACAGCACGGATTGTATTTAAGGAATACAACAGGGGTTGCTTCATCGTATTTCTTCCGGGTTGGGGAAATCATTAGCATTCAGAGGAACATATTGATTCTTGGGAGCCGTAGAAGCACAGATAATCCGGTAAACAATTATTTTAAACAGTGTATTGTTGATTTATAATTGATAATTCTTTACTTGTTAACTGGACATTCGGAATGGCCAGAGGATTCCTAGCTCAGACTCAGCTGCATCAACAATAGACTGCCATTATGATAATGTCTACTATGAGGGGCAGAAGTTTAACGAAGGCTGAACTGTTTAGGTCTGTTGTATTATTATAGCTGCAATGTGTTGCAGATATCCGTTTATATTCTGAAGCAGTTTTTTTGAAAGATCCTCTGTGCGCTTGTATCATGACCATGCCGTTTTCACTGAGGAAATACTTATCAAATTCTCCCGAATATCTTACAAAATTACGCCAAGAAAGAATCAATTTGTTTTGTTGTTTAACACAACCATCAGCAATATTATTCATTGCGCCTGTAAATAATCAAGTGAGTTTAGTTTTACGCCTCACTTAGCAATATTCCAGCTATATGGCGGCGGTCTGTAAATACTCGCGTTTAGACCAGACAATCCAGTGATAAACAGCATAATCATCGCCCTGCGCAATTGGGAACCGATGACATGTGTCAACCAAGCCTGCGAGCCTGACCACCCGATCTCGTTGTTCGCCTCTTACGACAAGCATGGGTTACGGAAGGTTCATTCTAACCCGGACCTTCACGGGTGGTCAAGTCTGGACAAGGCAACCAATTGAATGACATCATAAACATCTATCCACGTATATGGAACACGATGACATGTGTCAACACATCTGACCATCCGATTCCCTTAGTTGCTTCTTACGGCAAGCATGGGCTGCTGAAAACCGGTTCTAACCCGGACAATTTACGACAGCAGTGCCTTATGAATGGTACAATATCATTGCACACTAAAGGTACAAAGACACAGTTGTTTATTTGTATCATCAAACTGTGTATTTCTTAATTAAGTCCCTTGTGCTTTAAATAAGGGTGTAAAATAGATATGATATATGTGGGAAATATGCATTGCCACTATGTAAATTAATAGCACCATTTGACTATTCTTTTAGCTTTTAGTTGTTTGTTTGCACTGAGACGTAACCCAGTCTCAATATAGCGACGACAGTCATAATCGAGGCTAACGAGGCTAACCGGTTGACAAGAATTTATTTTCAACATGATAAGCACTGAAACATTAAGGTTCAAAATCTTGAGCTGATAAATGTTGAGACAAAATAGTTTATGAATATCAGCCTATAATGATATCAATGTTTCATTAATATCTGTGTTTTACGAATATTATCCTTTTTTGCCTTATTCTAACTTTAATGCCATTTTACACAAATTTAGATGTTACCTGCAGATGACACGAGCACTGTGAAGTAAGTTTATCTTGTCATTCGAGGATTCCACATTGCCTTTCAAGGTTTACATTCATAAAGTTACATCTCCGCAAATCTCCTTATCCACACAAGATTCTACCCACAAAAAAACACAAGATGCACTGGTGTGTAACTTCAATGTGTATGTACAGATTTTCAAGGTGTGGATTCTAATTGTTAAACCTTTTTTCACACTCGATCTCAGCTAGCGATTCTCTTGAAACATTTATTTGCATCAAGCTCTACCTAACATTATATGTTTTGTGTAAGACGGATGTTGTTGATGATATATGTAAGTATGCAAATCCACCTTGTACACAGCTCTATTTCACTGAATAAAACTACATTATGAAGAGTTTATTGTTGCCTACCAACCAGCCTACCAATCAATCAATTAAATGTACCAGCATGGTGAAAGTTAGAGAAGCGGCCAATGAAATTCCTACACATACCTAAAGCTTGATGTACTTACAAGGCATATAGAAGTTGGTACTCTAGTATAAGACAAAATATTATGGATGTCAACTACTCCTTTATTCTATCCCCAACGTTTCCGGGCATTCCCTTGCCCCTTCGTTAGCGCCACAGATTAGCAGAGATCAAGGGGTTTACCTACCCAAGACATTGCTTGAATATTGCTAAAAACCATACCCACCCACTTGGTGGTTGAACAAATATTGGCTACCAAAAATCTCCCAGCCATTTTCAGTAGCTATCTGACATTGTGAATGGTTATCGGAATCAGCTCAAATGTATGTTGTTTGACACTTTTAGCAATCAAACAGATAGTTATTCTATCGGAGTCAACCATATTTCTGATGTAAAATATGCGACACTCTATTCTTGTTGTTGAGTTCAACAAAATAAAATGGAGTAGCAGGGATAAGGAAATTGAAAGAGGTCTTAACTTGTTACATTTGTACCTAACAACGATCTTAGCATACAATTCCTTTGAGCATCTGGGGGTCGCATCTGGGGGTCGCTGAGAGCATGATCTTTAAGATGCACAATAACCGCAGACCTACGATTTGTGTCAGTGGGCCAAGTGAATCAGCGGTATGAACGAAACAGGTAACTGAGTACCTCATCGACCGACCTGATATTTTGTCCCATGATTTGCCATTGAAATATTCAGGACCAGCAGCCCCATGCGAATTCCGGGTAAATATTAGCCCCCGTGTCCCCTGCAGCCGGTCGTAAGGGACGTGGAGAAGAGACTGGTGGTCAGTCTCGGCGATTCGGTTGATAACGTGTCCTCAAAACCACACAGCATGGATTGCGGCTTGGAAATATCCATCACTGGGTTATGTGGTGAAGACTCAAATATTTGTCCGTTACCGTCGTGTAGATGGACAGTTGCTAACGGTGGCGCCGAACAACAAACAAACAGTACCAGGAGTTTTCTGCAGCTAACGGAAAGTTGGGTCTCACGGGAACGGCCCAGCAGGTCACGGCAGACATACTCCTCACAAAGAACGCATTCAGGCTATGTTACTATTAATTAAACAATTTGTACGAGCTCAAACAATTCAGTGCATTGATAAAGATTCTTTGAAAGCTGTAGAAATTGTGTTTTACAACATCCATACAGAAGGTTAACCCCCTCTGGAATGGCCCACAAGATGACGGCAGGCATCTCCCAAAGAGATGCTGAAACAAAACAAAGATGAGGTCAGACAATGGCAAGATTTAACACACACAACATGTCGTAGCTATACACTCACAACAATTCCCTGAATTAAGAATTTATTCAAATAGCTATGCCACTATGGACAAAACAGTTTTTACGATCACAAAAACTTTCGAGCACTGAAAATGACTCCTGACCTGTGGGAAAACATTTCACGCACCATCACGCAGCCTGTTAACATCAACTCTGCCATAACTGTCTCAGTGGTAATGCAGCCCCTGACATAGAGATTCAGACAATGAATTGCCAGTGACGAGGAATGACTTGCAAAATTGTTTTTTACCATCCATCGCTCGTCATAAGGAGTACTTTATTGTTTTTAATACAAAGAGATACAGATAATAATTGCCGGTGAAGAGGAATGACTTGCAGGATTGAATTTACGCCAGCCAGAAGATCAATCATTCTTCGACAGGAGTACTTTTATGTTTTCATTACCCATCGTTATATTTATTTACAATCGGCACATTTAAATATGAAAACGATTCTTACATTTACCCTTTGTATGACAGGCGTAGCAACGCGTGTAAAACAGTACCAAGTTTTGTGCATTTCTGCTACTCAAACTACTCAATGATTTGTTGTTTAACGCCGCACTCAGCAAATTCCATTTACATGGTATCAGTGTGTATATAAGCGAGTCTGGACCAGACAGTCCATTGATTATCATCATGAGCATCGATCTACGCAAATGGGATACATCATGACATGTGTCAACCAAGTCAGCGAGTCTGACACCCGATCCCGTTAGTGGCCTTTTACGACAAGTATTGTTACTGAAAACCAATTGTAACCCGGATCTTCACGGGTACTACACACTGAATCCACGACAGTCAAATAGTCCAATTGAAAAGCATAACGGGGAAAATTTACTGTACAAAACATAAAATTGCATAAAATATAAGTTTTCTTCACTTTGTCATTACATGTCCTGATCCAAATAACCTGTGAAGTCTGTATGTACCAAACGAATGCATAAGTAAACCACCAGAAGTAGCATTCTCTACTTTTATGACCTCAAGTAATTATACCGATATTTTACACCAGTGTCATTTTATTTGAAGCATGCGACAATCCGGAAAAATAACGTATTGAAAATTGTAAACCAATAGTGTTTGTTTTCTGCAAATTCATTGGTCGAGAAACCTTGTCGGACATAGTTCGATTCCCTGAATTACAAAAGCCGAATAACAGCCCAATGATACATAAGAATATGCACTACTTTCATTTGCATAATGGAGGCTAACTCTATTTTGTGTGATGCTAATTTTTTTCTTGGTTCCTTTGATAAAATGTTTGGAGATGATGCAGTTTTGGAGGAGTTCATGAATGATAAAGGTAAGTATTTCATTTGTTTACCTAACAGAACGCTTATGTGCTTTTTAAAGTATTGATTGAAGAGACATAAAATCTCGGTTAAGCAAACACATTTATTCTAAAAGTGACATACAAAGGACAGTGTTGATAACAGATTTCTGATAATTGACAAATGAATAAACTTTAAAAAGTACTTACAGTTGTTAAAAACAATAAATTTTACTCCAAGAACCTGACGTACAATCCATTCAGGTTGACAATTCGGCTAACGCTGTCAAAATCCCGGACCAGGCCTCGACATCCGAGCAAAGGTCAAGGATGATGACCTACAACAAATCATTGATGGATCTTTATCAGAGGCGACCAACAGAAATACAGTCTGGGGTGTGAAACTGTTCCGTGGTGCTACCATGCGACACTTTGTAAACAATGGGGGGAAAAATTGATAGTTACCTCCCCTGATTAGTTTAGACTGGTGAAACGTCTTTCACAAACTGTTTGTATCCATAAATACATGAAGCATACACATCAAAACTCTGCATTGACGGAAAAATGGGAATTTACATACATTTTAACGATAACTTAATGCAATAACGTGTTAATGATTTCGTAAATATTTTAGCCCAATATTTCATACACACCAAGCCATACTGTACTGTAGCGTGGATAAAAATCTATGATTTTCTAACAAATTTGTTACTTTATAACCTTACCTTCTCTTTATTAGCAGAGTGGCTCCAAGG